>NC_079440.1:55775070-55817570 GCF_903798145.1 Danio aesculapii
TGGATGTTTCCCAGAGATGGGTTGCGGCTGAAAGGGCATCCGCTGCGTAAAACGAATGCTGGATAAGTTCATTACGGTTCATTCCACTGTGGCAACCCCAGATTAATAAAGGGACTAAGCCGAAAAGAAAATAAATGAATGAATAGATGTCACGATATGGGGGGGGGGGGGGGTCCTATGATGCAATTTTCATCTTTGTCAGATAAATTCATTTTATTCATTTCCATATTTTCTATTTATTTATGTATTCTTTTAAAGAAACCCAAAGTCAATGTTATAAATGTATGTGCTTCTTGATATAATCACATGCTCTATTTTTAATCAGTTGAATGGTTGGAATGTGCTAGTTGCAGGAGTATTGTGCTGACACAGTTGAGAATATGGTCAATAGGATTCTACCAAACGAGCTGTTTAGACCAGTGATTAAAGACAATGCTTCATCTGTTTGTATGAAATAAAACTGGCCTTGAAGAACTGCCCTTTGAGCAACCAAAATGGAACTTCTTGTGTTTCCTCTGTATTGTTTCCTTGCTGCAAGAACATTAAAATCTCTGAAAATGAGTCTTGGAATAATTTTTGATCCTGACAATCCACAATACTCCAGTTTTCAGTGCCAAATGATCCCTTCAGAATCCATATTATATGCTGATTTGGCACTCAAAAAAACAAACAAGCATTAAAACCAGTGTGCTGATTATTTTTGCAGAAACAGTCATAAATTATTGGAAATTTTCTGATGTACTTTAAGCAAAACTTTAAAATATTGAGATTTAATTCTAGCTACACTAAAATAATGATTCATTGGATTTACAAATTATTTTAAGGTAAGTGGTAGCAAACAATTTATATGGGCTGAATGTAAACAATCAAATGAAATGTAGTAATGTTACACACAATTTGTTTAAATTCAGCCCATATAAATAATTTGCAACCACTTACCTTAAAGTAGTAAATCCAATGAATCATTTTTTCAGGGTATGTCACTCAGCCTTAGTCTGCATTTACAGCATGTACCCTTGCAAATTGCTCTTCCTCTGGGGATTTACACACTCAGAGACGTGTAAAAAGGTCTAGCATAAAAGAGTCCAGAATAACCTCTTAAAATGTGTGTGTCTATGACGGTATCTTGAGCACATGAACCCTCCTGACATTCACTCGCCCTCATTCTGTGGCACACTTCCATTAGTTATGATGCGAGCGTCGCCGCTGGCGTTTCTCATCTCAAAAAAACCAAACTCGTCACTCTCATCCCCAAAGCTTTGTGTCTTTTAGTGTTTCCTTGAGGTTTTCAGCGAGCGAGCACACCTGAGACGTGCTGTTCAGGAGGAAGGAGTTGAAAAGTTTTGCATAAACAGTTTCTGCTGCTCTCTGACGTGACCTTGACTCTTCAGTGTTTGGGGATTCAACACTAGGCGTCCATGTTTCAGGAGGGTAAAAATAAAGCTAAAAAGAGTTTGACTCAAGGATATTCCTGGCATCGAAACGTCCCGCCAACTTCTTAAATTAAACCCGACTGATATGAGTCTGGCGTATTCAGCAGACGCGTGTCATAAACAGCAGAGATATGAGGTGGTGGCAAGGTCAAAAATGATCATTAAAAGTCTGAGATGAAGATTCCCAAGTAGATGTGGTTAATTTGAGGTGTTCGTTTGTAGACAGCAAGTTACATAGCCTGTAGCATATTCAATACACACTCACCGGCCACTTTATTAGGTACACCTGTACAACTGCTTAATGCAAATTTCTAATCAGCCAATCACATGACCGAAAAAGAGAAAATATCCAGTGAGTGGCAGTACTGTGGGCGCAAATGCCTTGTTGATGCCAGAGGTCAGAGGAGAATGGCCAGACTGGTTCAAGCTGATAGAAAGGAAACAGTAACTTAAATAACCACTCGATACAACCGAGGTATGTAGAAGAGCATCTCTGAATGCACAACACGTCCAACCTTGAGGCAGATGGGCTACAACAGCAGAAGACCACACTGGGTGACACTCCTGTCAGCTAAGAACAGGAAACTGAGGCTACAATTCACACAGGCTCACCAAAACTGGACAATAGAAGATTGTAAAAACATTGCCTGGTCTGATGAGTCTCGATTTCTGCTGCGGCATTCGAATGGTAGGGTCAGAATTTGGCGTCAACAACATGAAAGCATGGATCTATCCTGCCTTGTTTCAATGGTTCAGGCTGGTGGTGGTGGTGTTATGGTGTGGGGGATATTTTCTTGGGACACTTTGGGCTCATTAGTACCAATTGAGCATTGTGTCAACGTCACAGCCCACCTGAGTATCGTTGCTGCTCATGTCCATCACTTTATGACCACAGAGTACCCATCTTCTGATGACCATGTCATAAAGCCTAAATCATCTCAGACTGATTTCTTAAATATGACAATGAGTTCACTATACGCAAATGGCCTCCACAGTTACCAGATCTCAATCCAATAGAGCACTTTTGGGATGTGGTGGAATGGGAGATTCGCATCATGGATTCATGGATGTGCAGCCGACAAATCTGCAGCAACTGCGTGATGCTATCATGTCAATATGGAGCAAAATCTCTGAGGAATATTTCCAGTACCTTGTTGAATCTATGCCGGTACTAGTAAGGTGTTGGCGCTCACCTAATAAAGTGGCCAGTGAGTGTATTGCAATCCCACAATGCACAGTAAAAAGATTTTTGGTACTGACTATTGAACCACTGTGATGACAGACTTTGTCTGAGGGACTTCAGAATGACCTAAGTAACATTTCAGATGTTTTACAATGTGGTTCGTCCATTCTCACTGCGGATACATTCCCCCGTCTGCATTTCTGGACAGCGTGAAATACGTTCCAAGAGGTACAGGTTTTTTTGTAGTTCTTGTTTTCGTGAATCCACCAGAGGCTGCTTTATACGCTTTATCAGATTGCACATTTCTCAGATCTTACCCACCTTACACACACTTCTCTAAACCCAACCGACAGTGTTTTCAAAAGTAACTCATAAAAAGAAAAGCCCTTGTAGCAGCCTGATTTTTATTATTTTTTACCACATTTTCAGATTTTACCACATTCTCACCCTGTTAAATACTTGCTTATTTATTTTTTTGCCTTTTGTTTTTGTTTGACCTGCTTTCTGGAACCGTTCTTCACCAGACTCGAACCCCGTCGTCGCGGTCAACTCCTCTCTGTGTCTCAAGTCTGCCGACATGCGTGGCAAGTCACTGGGCAAACTGGGAAAAGCTGTCCACATGGAGGCAAGTGATCAGCTGGTTAGCTCGAAAAAAAAAAACAACTGAAGCCATCAGCGGCATCAAACCGCCTCATAGCATTCGTTTTAGAGATGTAAATGCAGCCATACGTACATCTGGCTACATAATTTGTGCTCTCCAGAAATGTATACATGGCTACGTTTTCACAACATGTCTGTGTTGGTTTTTTGGAACAACTTAATTGTTTTATGTTCAATGCACTCAAGTTTGCAAAAACAATTAGGTTAACTTAATTTGTGTTGGGACAGCATAAAGGTAACCCAGCATTTTTTACAGAGCAAGCGATTAGCCAAAATGAAAAAAGCTAGTCGGGAACAGAGCTATTGGATTCAATAGTTGTATTTTTCTACCATGATTGTTAATTGCTGCAGGTTTTCAACATTCTTCCTTTAGCGCTCAAAATAAAGGAGCTCAAAGAAACCACTTGAGGCTGAGTAAATGGAGAGTTAATATTCATTCTTGACTGAACTATCCCTTAAACTACCCCCCTGCACTGTAAAACATATGTTACTTAACAGATTAAGCATTTTATTATTCACAAGTGTTTTCTGTTTATTTACAATTGTAAATTGCATTATAGGAGATTTATCTCTGCTCTGTCGACTTTTGATGTTGAAAATTCAACTCTACAGTTCAACAAAGAGATTTTTATTGACATTTTAGTAGTTTGAGAATGCAATGTATAATAAATAATATAAAGAGAGAAATAAGTCTGTAAAATAAGAGAAAATGTACTGGCAGTTTATTACTAGGGCTTTGTACCATAATATACACAACACCAACCTGTACAATATATCACTTTAAACTATTAAAAAAACTCAATAAAAGTAAAATTTTCAACATTTAAAGCTTTTAGAGGAAAGACCAAGGTCCCATAATGCAATTCAAAACCATAAATAAGTGGAAAACAAACAAAAACCGGAATCACAAAATATACATATTTACACTTTTCCAAATTGTTGTCATTTATTTACAGGCAGATATTTTTAAAAAGCTGAACACGTTAAAGTCGCTGATGAAGAAAATAGTTTATCCTACTCAAGTTTTGTATATGTCTTTTCAAAATGTATGTGCTAATAATGCAATATTCCAAAACGTGAATAAACAGGTTGATGAAAACGCAGCTAACAGCTTCAATAGTATTGTTTTACTACCGTGACTGTCAGTTGCTGCCGATTTCCAACCTTCTTCAAAACATCTCCTTATCTCAAAGGAACCACTTGAGGCAGAGTAAACAGAGTTAATATTCATTTTTGACTGAACTATATCTTAAACTACCCCTGCACTGTAAAACATATCAGTTTCTGCATTTTGTTACTCACAAGTGTTTATTTATGGTTGTGAATTGCATTATGAGAGTTTTATCTCTGCTCTGTTCACTTTTGATGTTGAAAATTTCACCAGTGTGACTTTTATTGGCATTTTAGTAGTTTGAAATCATATAATGTATAAGAAATAATATATAGAGAGAAATAAGTCTGTAGAATAACAGAACACGTACTGGCAGTTTATTACAAGAGGTTTGTACCATAATATACAACACCAACCCAGACAATACATCACTTTAAACTATTAAAAATGTCAATAAAAGTGAATTTTTCAACATCAAAACTTTTTGGGGAAAGTTCAAGGTACCATAATGCAATTCAAAACCCTAAATAAGTGAAAAATAATTCACTAAATAGAGAAAACTGTCAATTTTGCAGATATTTTTACAGTGTGCGATGTTGAATAATGCAGCATGCGCTCTTTCTAGATTGTTGTTATTTATTTACGGGGAGATATTTTTAAAAAGCCGAACACAGTTTAAGTCGCTGAGGGAGAATCTGTGTCAGGCTAAGTTCATCCAGTTCTTTGATTAGCTCTTGTATTCCCCGGGCAGCTTCTTCTCCCAGCGCTGGATCTCTCTCCGCGGGGTAAAGTGTATTGTGGAGAGGCTGCCGTCCCACCTGTCCCCATGCTGTCAGAATCACAGCACATGCTGAGCCACTAACAGGACATGACAGAGAGGACACAGACGCTCCAGACGCGCCGCTGAGCTCTGAGGCCCGTGCATGCAGAATCAGGCCACAGACGAAGACACTAACTTTCAGAGATTAGGACAGTTTACACAATAGCCATGTAGCCAAGAATGAAGTAGTTTTTCTAATGCGTCTTTTAAAAAGTTTCACATATACAAGACAATGTTTTCAAAATGATCTGCCTTTACATATCTGGGAAAACGACCAGAAAAGCTGCATTACATATTCTAGGCCAGTATCTGGCACAAAACAGTATCCTAGGGAAGTGATGACGTGCCGTCTGCGGCTTAGCACTGTTGTGTGTGTAGAATTTGCCATGTGTAAGATGTGTCTCGCCTGTTGGATGTAATATAAAGTAAATCAACTGGTTACAGATAAAGCATTACACTATAAAAATAGCTGTGATTACAATGTAAACATCTTTAACCTAGGTGTGTGTGGTGTAATATATATATTTATATTTCTGTGTGGAGTTTGCATGTTCTCCCTGTGTTCGCGTGGGTTTCCTCCAGATGCTCCAGTTTCCAAAGTCCAAAAGACATGCACTATAAGAGAACTGAATAAACTAAATTGGCTATAGTGTATGCGTGCGAATGAATGAGAGAATATTGGTTTTCCCAGTGATGGGTTGCGGCTGGACGGCCATCTGATGCGTAAAACACATGCTGGATAAGTTGGCAGTTTATTCCGCTGTGGCAACCCCAGATTAACAAAAGGGACTAAGCCAAAACAAAACAAAATGAATGAATGAATGAATACATGGAAAAAAATTATATAAATTATTATTATAATTTTTTTTGTTTGTTTTTGTTTTTTTTAATTTTTGTGTTTTCAGTCATAAAAAATGTGTTGTCATGAAAGCAAAAGCATTAAAATTTTCCCATTTTTGACAAAACATTGCCATGTAAACGACCTGGGGATCTCATAATTTGTCTATGATGCTTAAAAAAAAAAAAAAAAAAAAAACTCAAGCTTATTTACATGCACCAAGTAAAAAAATAAATAAAAATAAAAAATAATCATATTATCATCTCACATACTTTTTCAAAAACTTGCTCAAGGTTTAGAAGGGTAATATATTTGATAATACTACAGCAAATAGGTCTGCTTTGCATGATGATGGTAGCCAGATCGTATTAAAAAGATGGCACAAAGTTCTGTACCTTGATTTTGACACATTTAAAAAAGATACAGTGCTATGGTCAAATGGATGTCTATTATTTTAATTATTAACATTACTATTATTTAAAATAAAGATAAGAGTGAACTTTTCTCAAAAAAAATACAGTGCAAGGCTATGCTAAAAACTGAATAGTTTCAATGAGTTACTGGATGGATGGATGGATGGATGGATGGATGGATGGATGGATGGATGGATGGACGGACACCATTGATCCACTGTATAACGCATACCACTCTGGACTAAATATTGTGGAAAGTCTCATGAGTAACAGCCACTGCACTCAAAAAAATAAAGCTTGCTGTTTGTTTAAACTACTTCAACAAAACAAGCTGAAACACAATTATTGAGTGTTTTTGGGTTTCAACTTAATTGTTTTATGTTCAATCCACTTAAATTTGTAAAAACTAATAAGTTAACTCAATTCCTTTATGTCGTCCCAACACAAAAATCAACATTTTTTACAGTGTGTGTACTCTAATCTACATCACTACCAAAAAGTCTAAATAAATGGCATTAGACAATAACTAATATTTAAACAGGTGCACATCTACGCAACATACATCCGGTAAAGAACCCCCATGCACTTTCCAAATCAAGCACGCTTTCATTTACCACCAGTGGACCTGACAAAATAAAAATGGATTGGTTACAGCAGGAGCACTCAGCTTTAATGAAGCATAATTGAATGGTGAAGTCTTTTGTTTGGAGCTGTACTTATCTGATTCTCACAGCAGGGTTACTGGAGAACCCGCACTACCTGCAGACTCTTGTTTATTTCAATCCTGGATGTCTTGCTAAAAATCAAACAGCATGCGCAAACCTTGCTTCATTAACATGTCAAAGTGTTACTGATGCGAGACAGCCATAAAACACGATAACCGAGATTATTTATGACACCAGCAGCATAACAGACAATGCAGTCTCCATAATTAAACATTAATAACTCTGCTTTTTTCCAACACAGCGGGGAGTAAAGCTAATGTAAGTATAGCTAGTGAAAGCGTTACATAATGCATTCGAGAACATTTGAGAACATCTGCAACTGACCTGAATAAAACAATGGCATGAAAACATCATTGATGAATAGATGGCATACGGTTAGATCTCCATGCAAATTTAAAACCTCTTATTTATATTTATTATAACGTATAACAGAGTAGATGGAGCACTGAGGTATCAGAATTGTGTTTTTTCACATATGCAAGTCATGAGCAACGCATCATTCCAGTATCAGAAATGAAATGAACATTTTGGGTGAATAAAATTGTGTCATTCAATAGTTAGCCACAACAACAACAAAAATTAATCCTGCATTAGTCTGCATGATCTCTGTATTTATGGATGGATGGATGAAGGAAATATTAGACGGATGAATGAATGGATGCATGAAAGAAATATTGGATGGATGGATAGATGGATAGATGGATGGATGAAGGAAATATTGGACAGACTGAGAAAAAATAGGACGGATGGATGAAGGAAATATTGGACAGATAAAGGAAATAGTGGAGGGATGGATGAAGGAAATATAGGATGGATGGATAGATGAAGGAAATATTGGATGGATGAAAGAAATATTGGACAGATAAAGGAAATATTGGAGGGATGGATGAAGGAAATATTGGACAGATGGAAGGAAATATTGGATGGACAGATGGATGAAGGAAATATTGGACAGATTGAGGGAAATATTGGACGGATGGATGGATGTAGGAAATATTGGACAGATGGAAGAAGGAAATAATGGCCAAATGGATGGATGGATCGACAAAAAGGTAATTGACAAAAGGGAAATTGAGAAAAGAAATAAAACTTATTTAATAAGGTTCCTAAAAAGTAGAGAACTCGAAATAAATTGCTGTTAAGATTAAAGATTTTGACAAATTACACACGATTTTGGATTTTTTAAATAATAATAATTTTAACATTAACCTTTATCACGGGCAAACTGACACTGATTACAGTACAATTTTTAAAAAATATTTCCATAAAAGCCCCAGTAACACTCCACAGTCTGTCCAATGAGTATTTTAAAGAATGTCCTACAAAAGGTTAAAAAGGATTCCACAAAAATAAAAACAAATAAAGTACAAAATCTAATTAAAACAATAAAATACACTGTGAAAAAATAAAATGTATTTCAGAGTCCCACACAGTACTTTCATATAGGAAGTACCCTGCTTTGAGTATCATGCAACTACACCACAATCTCAATGTTATCATCAACACACCAAGGTATTTTTTTTTCAACCATAGTACTAGCATGACAGAAACATTATACTTCCGTGGTACTTCAATGTGCTTCGGTGATTACATGTAAAAAAAAATTAATTAAATAAAAAACACCTTCTTGAGGCATTTCACGGTCTGTGTGAAATACAGACCCGATCCAGCTATGTGTAACCTAATTTTAGCCAAATAAACCAATTTTAATACAGCTTGTCATATGTATGATACTCCATCATGTAAGCAAAGTCAAATAGCGTTTGTAAGGTACACCTGCAAGCAATAACCATAATCTCACTTTCTCGGTGAACTAGGAAACAGTGTAACAACACCGCAGTATCTAAACGCTTCAAATATGATGTTTTTAACGTTACAAACACATAAACAACATCAAGCACTGCTGTATCAGCCGGATGCTGCTGTATCTGCAACACATCATAAGCTCACCCATAGCAAACAGATCCATCAGCTCTGTCTGAACGAGAAGCAAAGTACTGGCATGTTGTTTTTATATGGATGCGTGACGAATATCAAAGCTGCTGAAAATAACACACGCACAGTCTCACACACACACACACACACACACACACACACGACGTGCAGTGACTTACCGAGCAGGAGCAGCTTCACCTCCCTCGCCGCCTTCTCTCCATCCTCCCGCAGGTTTTTGTCGATCATCTTTGATCTCTCTGCGGCCGCCTTGTCCTCCGCGCTCACCGTGCAGCCCATGATGGAAGCGTGCGCGCGTCAAACTTCAAAGAAATCGTCCGTTCCGCCAAAGAACGCTAAACTATAAAGACGCGACAGACGAGCTGTAAAGTGTCACAATTGAAACGCTTTGATTACGATAATCCCCGGCCTGTTATTCTCCATCAATCAGAAATTGTTTAGAGAGGCGCGATTGAAAAGTTGCAGTTCAGTTTTCCATCAGATCAATCAATCAATCAATCACTTCCTTTAGCGCCTCCTTTCAGATCAGAGAGCAGCCGCGACGTCGGCGCTTTCATCTGCCGCGCACAGTTCCTGGATTCAAAATCATTTGCTGCCGTTAAATCTTTCTTCTCAACGCTAAATTGTATCCAAGCGGTGACAAACCGTGCCGTTTAAGAGCTCTGCTAATTTTTGTTTGTTTTTTGATTCAAGCGTCCTGCATATCGCTCCTCCTGCTGCAGGTAGAGTGTAGTAAATGAGAATATTCTGCGCGCTCTGCTCTGCTCTACTCGCACTGCTTTCTTCTGAGGAATAAACAGAGCAGAAGAATGTGAAAAAGCTGAAGCGTGCAGCGCCCACCCACTGATCGACAACTGCGCATGAATTGTGGGAAATGCAGTAGTTTTCGATTCTTTCTCAACCAACTAGTTATGGCTGGGGTGTTTGATTCATTTTAGCGAATCGGTTGGTCAAATGATTCACTGAAATGTTTAAAACGATTCACCGATTAACTTCTATGTAATATTGTATATCTAATATTATACTATATATACTATATATTATACTATATATATATATATATATATATATATATATATATATATATATATATATATATATATATATATAAGTAAATAAATAAATAAATAAATATAAATATATAAATAAAAAAATAAATAAATATAATATATATATATATATATATATATATATATATATATATATATATATATATATATATATATATATATAAATAAATAAATATTATATATATATATATATATGTATATATATATATATGTATATATATATATATATATATATATATATATATATATATATATATATATATATATATATATATATATATATATAAATATTATTAAACCGCCTTTGACATTTTTTTTCTCTTTCAAATATTTCCCGAATGATGTTTAACAGAGCAAGGAAATTTTCACAGTATGTCTGATAATATTTTTTCGTACGTTTTATTTCGGCTAGAATAAAAACAGTTTTTCATTTTTTAAAACCATTTTAAGGTCAAAATTTTTAGCCTCTTTACGCTATATTTGTTTTCGATAGTCTACAGAACAAATAATCTTTATATAATAACTTGCCTAATTACCCTAACCTGCCTAGTTAACCTTAAATGTCACTTTAAGCTGTATAAAAGTGTCTTGAAAAATATCAAGTCAAATATTATTTACTGTCATCATGGCAAAGATAAAATAAATCAGTTATTAGTTATGAGTTATTAAAACTATTATGTTTAGAAATGTGTTGAAAAAAAATCTTCTCTCCGTTAAACAGAAATTGGGGAAAAAAATAAACAGGGGGGCTAATAATTCAGGGGGGTTACAAATTCTGACTTCAACTGTACATATGTTAACTTAATATTACTTAATATTAAAATTAGAGCTGGGCCAAAATTATTAATCACATCCAAAATAAATGTTTGTTTTGACATAATATATGTGTGTGTGTGTGTGTGTGTGTGTGTGTGTGTGTTATATACAGTGCTCTGCATATATGAGAACAATTCGATTCAATTCATTATATACATTAGTTTAGTCAGTACTGAAGCCAAATCTTGAGCTAATCTAACAAAATAACTTACACAAATGGTTCAAAAATTAGGCCAAATGTATATGTTAGGGAACAATATTAAATAAACTTATCAAAAATAGCAAAAATCATAAGAAACAAAAAATAAATACAACTTTGTTGAAATGTTGTAGCTTTTTGCAATATTTTGCTTGAATTTAATTGTATTATCTTTCCATATCTAAAGATGTTCTGTGACTAAAATATAATATTAATAAATATGTTTAATAAATCTGTTTTGTTCAAATGCACCAATAAATATTACCCATGTTCACTTAGAAATGGATAAAAATATTCGTTTTCAAAATGGGGTGTACTCATCTGCTGAGCACTGTACATGTATTTATGTACATTTGATAGAAACAAAATATAAAAAAAATTAATTTGTTACATTGAAATTTAAATATATATATATATATATATAGCTAGATATAATTTGTATCATATACATACATATTTTATATCTAAATAAACATTTTCTCAAATATATGTATGCATGTGTGTAAATATATATACATGACATATATTGTGTCAAATCAAACTTTTATTTTGGATGCGATTGATCACGATTAATATTGGCCCAGCCCAACTTCTAAGTATATTTAAATTATATGTATAAATATATTATAAATAATTCAGTTTTTTAAATATTATCCGTTTAAATAAGAATGAAATATGCATACATATTTGACACACTTTTCTGTTACCTCATAAATGACATTTCAATTAAATTTACATGTAACAGAATTAATTTACATATAAGCTTTAATTCGTTCCTTTACATTTTATTTGTTTTTGCTTATAAAAATTAATGGTCTAGCAGTGTTAGCAAAAACACCATACACTCTAAGAAATGCTGGGTTATTTAAACCCAAACTGGGTAAAATATGGACAAACCCAAAGATTAGGTTACATTTGGTCCAATTATTTTAATTTGCTGAATTATTTAAACCCAAATTGGGTAAAATATAGATAAACCCAAAGATTGGGTTAAATTTGATCCGTTATTTTAATTTGCTGGGTTATTTAAACCCAAATTGGGCAAAATATGGATAAACCCAAGTATTGGGTTATATTTGGCCCTATTATTTTTATTTGCTGGGTTATTTAAAACCAAATTGTGTAAAATATGGACAAACCCAAAGATTAGGTTAAATTTGGTCCTATTAATTTAATGAAAAAAATTAACCCACCAGTTGGGTTAGTCCCATTGCACCCACAATTGGGTGAAAAAAAAAAAAAAAAAAAAAAAAATCGGTGTTCTGTCCATTTGTCCAACCTTGTCAAATTGTCCTACCTCCCATACCTCCCATGACGCAATATGCTACCCATCAGATTTTGCTACCAGTGTAAATTTTAAAGTGGAGTAGTGTAATATGAAGCTGTAATACCACCCTAACTCAATCCGTAACCTCAACCTCAGAACCATTATATATTATATATACATTATATATTATAAATATATTATATATATATATATATATATATATATATATATATATATATATATATATATATATATATATATATATATATATATATATACACACACACACATTATATATATATATATATATATATATATATATATATATATATATATATATATATATATATATATATATATATATATATACACACATTATATATTATATATTTATATATATATATACACATTATATATTATATATTTATATATATATATACACACATTATATATTATATATATATATCCGACCCCGGATAAATAAAGGGACTAAGCCGAAAAGAAAATGAATGAATATATACAAGTTAGATATTGCTTATCATTAAAGCAACACATTGGATTGGAATACATTCACGTTTCTAACATGACACTTACCTCGCAAATTGATGAAGAGGATCAGCAGACCTTGCGAAAATCAGTTCAAAAGCTCCTCACGAAAACGGAAATGCTTGAAGTTTCTGCCAACCCGACTTTACACCATAACTTTTCAATCCAGATGGATGGGGCAACAATTACTGCATCCAAAATGGTAAAAAGCCTTGGAGTAACGATTGATGACCAACTGAACTTCTCTGACCACATTTCTAGAACTGCTCGATCTTGCAGATTCGCACTCTACAACATCAGAAAGGTCCGACCCTTCCTATCTGAACATACAGCTCAACTCATTGTTCAAGCTCTTGTTCTCTCCAAACTGGATTATTTCAACTCTCTGCTAGCCGGGCTTCCAGCTAATTCTATCAAACCTCTTCAGCTGCTTCAGAACGCAACAGCACGAGTGGTCTTTGATGAACCCAAAAGAGCACATGTCACTCGGCTACTCACCCGTTTGCACTGGCTGCCAGTTGCTGCTCGCATCAAATTCAAAGCTCTGATGTTTGCTTACAAAGCGACCTCTGGCTTTGCTCCTTCGTATCTGCTCTCACTTCTGCAGATATATGTGCCCTCCAGAAACTTGCGTTCTGTGAATGAACGTCGCCTCGTTGTTCCATCCCTAAGAGGGAAGAAATCACTTTCCCGAACTCTCACATTCAATCTGCCCAGTTGGTGGAATGAACTCCCTAACTACATCAGAACAGCCGAGTCACCTGCTGTCTTCAAGAAACGACTAAAAACTCAACTATTTAGTCTCCACTTTCCTTCCTAATCTTAACTGCCTCTCTGGCTATACCACTAACTGTACTCTCTCCAAAAAAATAAATAAATACAAATTTTCTAATGCTTTGCTTCTTAGACTTTACACACCTGAAACTTGTCTATAGCACTTATTCACTGTTGCTCTTATAGTTGTGTAAACTGCTTCCTTGTCCTCATTTGTAAGTCGCTTTGGATAAAAGCGTCTGCTAAATGACTAAATGTAAATGTTAATGTAAAAGAATCACTCAAAAAGAACCGATTCAAACGAACGACTCTTTACAGCGCGTTTGTTCTTGAACTCCTCTTTAGTGCTTAAAATAACCAGAGAAAACGTTTGAAATGTTGAGAAAAACTTTTGTAGATAAAAGACTTTAATAGTACAATAAAACATGTACATTTACATTGAATTATATCTGGCATTTGCTATGTTGATCTGCAAGTATCGCCTTCAAGGGTTAGAAAAACGAATCACAATATTTTAATATCTTAATAAACCTAAGCTCACCAGCGTATTAACGATCAATGTTGTAACAGTAAATGCCAAAATCACATACAGGTTTAAAAACAGCTTTTTATTGTCAAAGTGGTTCTGCTATTTACAATATACAAGCTAAATATGCATCACAAATAAAAGCGGTTCACATTTATATACAATATATACGAATGCACTAAACAATCTATCATATGAACCCGACTGAATTGATTAAATAGGTGTAAATAAAACTATGAAGGGGAAAATTCCAGATTATTTATACCAGATTGTTTGCATTACACACCATATACATCCCAATACAGAATAATCAATATTATTATCGATTAATTTATGCTCCGTCACCTTTGGTTGAAGGAAATATCAAATATAGACAGCAAGGCTACATCTAAAACTACTTTTTAAAATAAAGTATAATAATAAAATTACAATTCAGAATTCACCATGATTTTAAAAAATACGGATTAAAAAATAAAATAGAATAATAAAGTCTGAGGTCTATTTACCCAAGACCTATAACACAAAAAAAGATAGGTAGTATCTACAGAGCATCTAAGGTAGATGGTTGCAATACGAGGCACTTTTCTTTAGAATATTTAGACAGCATAATACTTCACAAACTACATATTAGAATCAGTCTCATGAACATAAAGCAAGATTCGCATACTGTAACACATCATTAAATGTTAAATGCACTGTAAAACAATAACTGTTATGTGTATTTTGTGATTAACAAGTCCTCACCTTGGAATTTTAAGGTTCTATCTGCATTCTAAATGATTTTATACGCGTTCGGAATGACTTTGAGATATTGAGCTTCAAAGTTTTTGCATTCCATATAGCGAACAGTATGTGTGTAACATTTGTTTTTTGAACAAAAAGTCTTAAAATGTAAACAACTTATAAAAAACATCCCATAATGTAAATAAGTTGTCATTTAATAAGAATATGTCAATAACTCAATTTTGACAAAAATGTCAGATAGAACCTTATAATTCTAAGGTGACGAAGTTTATTTACGGTTTTAAATTGCATTATGGGATGTTTATTCCTGCTCTGTTGACTTTTAATGTTGATTATTCAACATTACAGTTTAACAAAGTGACTTTTATTGACATTTTAGTAGTTTGAAACGATAAAATGTATGTGAAATAATCTGTACAATAACAGAAAAATGTACTAGTTGCTTATTACAAGGTTTTTGTAGCGCAATATACACCCCCTGACAAAAGTCTTGTCGCCTATCCAAGTTTTAAAAACAACAAATAATAACTTGACTTCTAGTTGATCATTTGGTATCAGAAGTGGCTTATATGAAAGGCAAAGGCCTCTAGATTACACTTATTTTACCAAAACTAAATATGATCATGCCTTGATTCCTAATGATTTCATTAGGACCGTAAGGTCTGACTTTGCTTAGACTAAAGTCTTGTCACTTAACAGAAATAATGTCCAGTATTGATTATAAATAAAGTCATGGTGTAGTGGAAACACAATGAGTATTGTGTATGACTCTCATGAGCTTGGAGGACTGCATCCATACATCTCTACAATGACTCAAATCACTTATTAATAAAGTCATCTGGAATGGCAAAGAAAGCGTTCTTGCAGGACTCCCAGAGTTCATCAAGATTCTTTGGATTCATCTTCAATGCCTCCACCTTCATCCTACCCCAAACATGCTCAATAATGTTCATGTATGGTGACTGGGCTGGCCAATCCTGGAACACCTTGACCTTCTTTGCTTTCAGGAACTTGGATATGGAGGCTGAAGTATGAGGAGCGCTATCCTGCTAAAGAATCTGCCCTCTCTTGTGGTTTGTAATGTAATGGGCAGCACAAATGTCTTAATACCTCTGGCTGTTGATGTTACAATCCACAGATCTCTCACACACCCCCATACTGAATGTAACCCCAAACCATGATTTTTCCTTCAACAAACTTGACTGATTTCTGTGAGAATCTTGGGTCCATGCGGGTTCCAGTAGATCTTCTTCAGTATTTGTGATGATTGGGATGCAGTTCAAAAGATGATTCATGAGAAAAATTCACCTTCTGCCACTTTTCCAAATGATCAACTAGAAGTCAAGTTAGTATTTGTTGCTCTTACAACTGGGATCGACAACAAGACTTTTGTCAGGTAGTGTACAACACCAACCCAAGCAATATATCATTTTAAACTATTAAAAATGTTTATCAAAGTACATTTTCCAATGTTTTAAGGTTAAAAGTTGTTTGTAGATAGATAAATCTCCCATAATGCAGTTCAAAAGCACAAATAAA
This sequence comes from Danio aesculapii, assembly GCF_903798145.1. NCBI lineage: Eukaryota > Metazoa > Chordata > Actinopteri > Cypriniformes > Danionidae > Danio > Danio aesculapii. The sequence continues at coordinate 55,791,688 of NC_079440.1, forward strand.
TGGGGAAAAATAAAAAACATGCATCACAAATTGCACAAAACTGCTCATTTTTACAGTGTAGTGACATTTGCAGACTGACATTGTACTTCAATCTCCAGCATGAAGTTCAGTTTGTTTTTTGTCAACAGTATAAACAACACTACAATGTCAGGTCAGGTTATATATACTCCAAATGAATCGGTCGTTAGTCTGTGAGGCAAAAAAAAAACTGCTGTTCGCTCACGTGTTAACCGATATCCGCCACTACTAACCTAAGGCACATGATATTATTGTACACTAGGACTGCACAGCATAATCATTTGGCAGAATATGAACACATTACGCTTTTGAAAGCATCACATGAACCACTGAGCAAGAGCAAATACTGAAAACCAAAAAATAAAAACTATACTGCTAATAACAAAACAGGGTCCACAAGTACAAGAAAAGACATGTCAAACACACAGATGTGAAAAAATAAAACATTTACAACCGTTTCCATGCGAGATACCATCCGAGAGCAGCTTCCAAACGCAATCACTTCGACTTCACTGCGGTGAAACGCTTAAAGAGACAGTACACCCAAAAATACAAATCTGCCATCATTTGCTCATCATTCACTTGTTTGATCCTGTATGAGTTTCTTCTTTCAGTTGAACACAAATAGTAGATATTTAGAAAAATGCTGACCTCCATAGTCATTTTTATCTTACTATAGATGACCGAGCAGCATTCTTCAAAAATATCTTGGTAAGACTTTATTTTGATGATCCCTATTGCACATGTTGTTGACTAAAAGTTGCATTGCGACTTCATGCCTCAATTCTCATTTGAGTATTAGTAGACTGTCTGCTTAATATCTGCTAATACTGCACCTTCAACAGACATTTAACTGACTATAAGAAACTTTGCAAGTACATATCAACTTACACTAACCCTAACCCCAACCTAACAGTCTACTTATAATCTAATGAGAATTAGTTGGCATGTAGATGCAATGTACAAAATGTCTTAAAGGGACCATCAAAATAAAGTGATACCAATATTTGTGTTCAACAGAGACAGAAACCACGAGGAACCTCATTTTGGGGTCATCTATCCCTTTAATATGAGCAAAGAAGATATTTTGAAGAATGCTGCTTAGTCATCTATAGTATGAAAAAAACGACTATGGAAGTCAGCATTTTTCTAAATATCTACTATGGGATTCTAACACAAGGCGGATTACATTTATTTCAAGTGATAAAACAGATTTGCGATGTCATCATCGTATAGTGTTTGCATACGCAGGCAGTATCAGTGTGAACAAAAACAATTAAGGACACGTTTATTGTATTAATACTAGAATATAGACTAATACTCATCCAGTGAACTGCAAAATATATTCGCTACATAGAAATAAATATGCTTTTCGCTGTTAAATCTCGTCAAGGCACGAATGCTAAAACAGAAAATATGCTTGATTATAGAAATCATTCGTTTTGGCACACGGAAATTGTGTAGGACACTGTAAAAAGTGATTAGTTGCCTTAAAATGATTAAGTTAATGAACTATGTGCGTACTTAAAACTATTAAGTTCACTTAATTTTTATAGGTTGCAACAGAAATACATTACATTATGTAAGTAAAATCAACTTGTCACTTTTAAAGGCAATGGATTTACTCAACTTTTTAAGTAATACAGTAGCTTTTTATAGTGTATCCTAAAATGCACTCTCACTTGACCTGAAAACTACACTGTAAAAAAAATCAGGCAACTCAACTTAAATCGAGTCAAGTGAAGTAACTGGGTTGAAAGTTGAGTCAACTCAAAAATGTCCTGAAGTTTGTTGCCTTAACATTTTAGGTTGAGTCAACTGTGTTGTTTTTTTACAGTGTAGTATGCTGAAATAATAGGAATAAATGTGACTAGTTGATTGCCCAAAGCGCACTGGAGAGCAACAGACTCACGTTTACTAAATTAACTCAAGTCATTCTACTAGAAAGATGTACAAATTTGATGTCCAGGTTATTATTGTACAATGCATTTGCTGCCATTTCACAAATCTACACTCAAATGTTTGCTGCTTGTTCAAACTACTAGTTTAAAATGAGCTGAAACAACACGATTCCTGAGTTTTATGTACTCGTTGTAATCACAAATTTATGTATTTTTAATTGTTTTATGTTCAATTAACTTAAAATTGCAAAAAAAACATGAAGTTAACTTAATTGATTTGCATTGGGATGACATGAAGGGATTATGTGGAACCCAGTATTTTTTGTGGGTTCTACGCAATCGATTTGTGTTGCGACAACATGAAGGAGTTAAGTTAGCTTATTCGTTTTTATAAATTCAAGTGGATTGAACATAAAACGATTAAGTTGTCCCTAAAGAATTGTGTTGTTTCAACTCATTTTAAAGTAGTTTGAACAAACAGCAAATGTCATTTTGTGAGTGAAGAGTTTAATTACGTACTGTAAAAACCAATTACTAACTTTACTTAAAGGGACCGTTCACCCAAAAATGGAATTTCTGTAATCATTTACACACTCCTCACACATTTACAAATTGTGATGAAATATGTTTTTATATTGTTTTTATTAATATTTCATTTGTAGGTTTTATTTCTCCCAAAATATTTTATTTTTGATTCTTTAACTTAGCATAAATACATTTATTTTACATTTAATTATTCATTTAATAATTTTACATATTTCTTTTAATAATATTAAATTTGTCCGTTTTATTTAGATAAATTATTTGTTTCCGTTTTATTTCTTAAATTTTAAATGATTATTTAATATGTTTTTGAAAATGTATTTTGTCAGTCATAATTTAATTAAAGTTCTTTTATATTTAGCAATTTTTATAAATTAGATTCAGTATGATTTGATTTGCTTTTTATTTTAATGTTTTAGTAATAATTTAATAATTTTATTTTGTTTTTAATTTAATAATTTTAATGATTTTAGTAATAATTATTTGTTTTTTATTTGATTTTAATAATTGTAATGATTTTAATTATAATTTAATACTTTTATTTGATTTTTAATTTAATACTTTTAATGATTTCAGTAATAATTTAATACATTTATTTGTTTTTAATTTAATAACTTTAATGATTTTAGTAATAGTTATTTGTTTTTTTAGTTGATTTTAATAATTGTAATGATTTTAATTATAATTTAATACTTTTATTTGATTTTTAATTTAATATTTTTAACAATTTCAGTAAGAATTTAATACATTTATTTGTTTTTTACTTGATTTTAATAATTGTAATGATTTTAATAATTTAATACTTTGTTTTTTTATTTGATTTTAACACTTTTAACTTTACTTTTTCTGTTAAACACAAACAATGTATATATAGAAACCTGTAACCATTGACTTCTATAGTATTTGTTTCACCCACTATGGACGTTATTGGTTACAGGTTTCCAGCTTTCTTCAAAATATCTTTTGAGTGTTTGGCAGAAAAAAGAAACCATACAAGGTCGAATAAATAGAGTAAACATGGGTAAAATATGATCAATTTAGTAAAATGTTTTGCAAACTATCCCTTTAAAAAGTGAGTGAACTTGTTGTAATTTGAAACTATTAAACTGACAACCTTTTATTGGATGAATTTCAATAATTAGACACATTGGTCACATATTTAATCATTTTAAGACAACAGATTTACTCAGTTTAAGTAAAGTCAACTTATTGCTTTTGACAGTGGTGTGTTTCTACAGTACTTGTGGTTGTGTCAAGTGTAAAAGCTCTGGATTGATAAAACAGAAAGTGAATAAAAAAAATGTATAGCAAATCTGAGCAATAAAAGCATATTTCTACAGGATAAGTGAGGATGCATTAACCCTTCAATAAATAAAAAAGTAATCATTCCAAACTGACACAAGTATAGCATATTGGACTTCTTTCCGAATTATTGTCATCTGTGGAAATTGGGATTTTTGCTTCGGGTCCCCCGCAACTTCCCTTCCCACCGCGAGATAGAGCATCCTCTGTGTCAGACAAATACGGATACAAATAAATCATTACCATACGTACGCCACACATTCTCATCCAAACACACACTCATTCGTTAGAGTTTGTCCCCTAGTGGCCGCCGAGAGCACTGCCGCTGCCTGTTGTCCAATCAATGATGATGAAGCTCAAGCTCATTATCATAAACAACACCCCCAATCCAGCAAAACAGGCAGCCTGGAAGAAATATAAAAAAATAGACTGTGATTTAATATTACAGTATAAAAAATATTACTGTTAGTTAACAAAATAGTTACTGGTTTTCTACACAAACTGAAGAGTCCCGTCATGTTTTATTATGTCAGATTTTTCACACTATTATAAATGGAATTATTGTCACCAAAAAAAAGGAAACAGTTCTATCTGAAGCAACTTTACATAGGTTTGTAGCACATTTGCATAATTCCAGCCTACTGTTTTAATTGGCTGATTCTGTATTTATGCAAAGCAACATGCATGCATGCAATTCCAGTCACCAAATGGAGTATCAGATGATTGGCTTTTTGCATGGTACAAACTAATCCCGTCTAATCCCATCTAATGCCCTGCATCAATTGAATAATTTTATTAATAAAGGCACTGAAAATAATTTGGAGATTTGATAGATTAAAAAATAATAATTTATGCTAAATTAAACAATCAAAAAATTTGAAATTAATAAAACGTACAAATTAAATATTTATATATATATATATATATATATATATATATATATATATATATATATATATATATATATATATATAAACATATAAACATATTGCATAATATTCAAAAATAAAAATTAAAGAAATTAAAGAAAAAAATTAAAGGATTTATTTATGCTAAATTAAACAAACTAAAAATTTGGAATAAATAAAACTTACAAAATGAAGTAATATAAAAATATATGAAAACATAACCTTATAATTTAAATTAAAAATGTAAGAAATAAAAAAATAAAACGGTTTATGCTAATTTAAACAATCTAAATAAATAAATAAATAAATAAATAAATAAATAAATAAATAAATAAATAAATAAATAAAATGTACAAATTAAATATTCCTCAAAAACATAAAAGGAAATTTTTTTTTAATTTTTATGCTAAATTAAACAATCAAAATAATTAGGTATACATAAACTTAATAAAATAAATAACAAAATAAATATTACATAAAAATATTATATAAAAAACATTACATAATAATTTAAAATAAAATTGTAAGAAACAATTGAAAAAATGATTTATTTATGCTAATTTAAACTAAATCAAAATAGGTAGGAATAAGTAAACCTTACAAATTAAATAATATAAAAATACATAAAAACATATTACAATAATACATATTATTAATAATTAAAAATAAAAATGTAAGAAACAAAAAAAAGTAATGATTTATTATGCAAAATTAAACAATCAAAAAACGAGAAAGAAATAGATTGTACAAAACTAAATATTGCTCAAAAATAAATAAAAACATATTACATAATTGAAAATAAAAATGCAAGTAATTAAAATGAAAAAACAAATAGATTTATGCTAAAATAAACAATCAAAATAATTAGGAATAAATAAAAATAAATATTATAAAAATATAAAAACATATTACATAATAATTTAAAATAAAAATGTAAGAAATTAAAAAGAAAAACACATTTATTGATTCATTTAAAGAGTAAAATAAAATGTAATGTTAATCCTCATCAGTTATGATAGGAAGCAGGAAAACGGCTCAGTCAGGAATTATCAGAGACAGATAACGGAAATGAAGCGGCATAAACCGAAGAAACAGTTTTCAAACTGAGCTTTTCTGAGTAGCAATAAATCATACAAACAAAACTCACAAAGATTTTGGGAGTAGAGCGCATCGGCTCCTTATCCTTGGGTACGATGCGGATGTAGAAAACAGCGGGGAAGATGAAGATCAGACATGGAGCGGATGTCGCACCTGGAGGAGGGAAAAAGAGACAAATGTAAATGAGTTAATCAGCTGAATACAGTTAAAGCTGACACTGATGGCAATTAAACCTGCTGTCTTTGCTGATGAACATAAGAATGGAAAACGTTCAATGAAAAGCCTATGTTGGGCCAATATTATTTTGGTTTTGTTTCATGGCCATCACAGTAAGAATTGTGGGTCCTTTATAGACCGTTTTGAGGGATGTAAACAATAACAATGGTCCTAACGTATTTCCTGTTTTACATTTTTTATTTCCATAGCTTCCGAGAATCCTAAAAAAAGTCTACATATTGATAAATAACATTATGACAGCTGGTTTAACATTGAGATATGATTGAATTACCTCTTGTTACAGTTATTAAAATAGGAAATGGAAATGTTCATGGGCCAATGGCATCACCACAACGAAATGGTCTATAGCTGTGCTTCTCAAAGTCTGGACCACGGGGGTATTCAATACGGAGCCGACTGTATTTCGTATTGCAAGAGCATGCGTGAAGGATTCAAATGGTAGATTTTCTTCATTGATAAATGCATAAACCTTGTAAATCAACACTTCAGTTGTTTTTATTTTTGTTAAAAGAATACAGGCTAAAATAAAATCGAAGGCAAAATATTCAAAGTTTTCCTACATGACTTATTGTCACGACATCCAGTGATCATACGAGGCTTCGCGTGATCGAGCCCGTGCGCAACTGCTTTAACACACGGCAGCAAAGCGATCATTTGAATAATTGAAGATGTGGGTCTCATGCAAAAGAAAACTTGATGAGGAGAATCGAAAGTTCAGAGTTGAATGGACAGATTAGTATGCGTTTATTTTGCCACAAGCCAGCACAAAGCCATTTAGCTTTGATTTTTATTGAGACAATTGGAGTTGAAAAAGTGGAAATGTGAAACGCCACTATGAAACGAAACACAGACATATCCTCAAAATACAGATATAAGGACTGCGAAACTACAACACACAGTTTTCATTACACACCTTTTGTATTTTTCCCTTTTTTTGGAGAGAGGTCTGGATGCAGACCTGGTGCAGTTGGCCTGCATGGAATGCTTTTTAATGCCAACCCCTAACCCCACCCCTAACCTTAGGGGTATTGTGTCTGACAGTGCATCTCTGAGATATGCAATCTCAGCTTGTATCATCATGGCTGCATACAGATACCACTGTTTTATAAAAAATGTACGTTATTAATGGTTTTGCCACATTTACAGTTGTAGTCAGAATTATTGGAGCGAGTTATTAGTTATTAGTTATGAGTTATTAAAACTATTATGTTTAGAAATGTGTTGAAAAAATCTGCTCTCCGTTAAACAAAATTGGGGGGGAAAAAAACAGGGGGGGCTAATAATTCTGAGGGGCTAATAATTCTGACTTCAACTGTACATTGTATTTAATGTTTTTATGCAAATGACACTTTATTTAAAGAAAGATAAATAGTGTTGATTTGTGATGCATGTTATGGATGTTTATTAAAAACAAGTGATGTAATATTAATTGTTCCAGATCTTTGACCTTCATAGAAATTCAGATTTGGACCTCTTAATGTAGACATTGAGAATCTCTGGTCTATAGTCTTTATTGGGGCTATTCAATTAGTTTGTCATGGGGGCCAGTTCATGAAAAGCATGCCAAATGAGGGGCCGGAGAGATATGACTTGCAATATGAGTGATGACACAACAGCAATATAAGAGCCCTTATGTTGTATTTTTGCTCCTTAAGACACCCATGCTGGCTTTTTCTACATAAAAACGTTAATCTGTTGTATTTTGAAACTACATAACATCACTGCATTGTACAATGTGGCTTTTTTTACAAACATATTCAAATGTTGTATTTCAAAGCACAACAAAATCAGTGTATTGCTCAAGTAGGGGTCTTCTACATTCAGACACATTCATGTGTTATATTTTAATCTGCGTGACAATTAGTAATGCAGCGATTATAGATTTTGGTTGTACGATTATAGTCTGAAGAAGGTTTCACGGTTATCATGATTATTTTTATTAAATTCAAAACACTGCTAGTTTAGAAAATTACAAGAAATACATATTTAATATTTTGAAGTGTTGTTTATTGCTGCTCAGTAACCAAATACAGCACAAAATATTAATAAAAAACAAACAATAATCTATTTCTTAAAAAGAATAAATGAAATAAATAATTTAAAATAAATGAAAAAGTTTTGATTTAAACATAAGTGATCATTCTACAATGAAGATCAATGACAGAACACTAAATAAAAAAATATATATATATTTGTCTAATGTTAGTTTAAGCTTTATATTAGCTAAGAATTTAATTGAACTGTTGTTATCATCTGTGTTCATACATACATAATCATTTTAATAATTTGTAATAATTCCTCTAACGTATCTTTTGTTTACATTGCACTGAAAGCCACACACAACTCTCACCACAACAGTGTGAGATAATTTCTACTGTGAGCGCCTGGAGGGTGATATGTGAACGACCTGCTGCTATAGTTAATCCAGTGTGTGCGTATTAGCCTCAGTATAAACTCGAAAGTTTAAACTAGCACACAGTTAGCATAACTTTGCTTAGTTGCAGCAGTTTTGTTCTGTGCAACAGAAACGCGGCATTGAGAAGCCTTTGCGATTAATTAATCGTAAATAAAGCGCGGTTAATATCGAAATCGGCTAATCGTTGCATCCCTATTAACGATATCAGTGCATTGTACAAAAGCCCTTTTCTATAAACATATCCAAATGTTTTTGGCTGCTCGCACCACTCGCTTAATGTCAGGTGACTCACGCTCTGCGCAGCCTTCAACTGCAGCTCATGCTGTATTGAACAGACGCACGTCACTTCATAACTATAGTGACTGTTTTTCGACTGAACTAAATTTATTTTTGATGTCTTGGTCAAACTATTTCGAGGGCCAGAACAAATTGCCTCGGGGGCCGGGTTCTACCCACGCGCCGCCAATTGAATAGCCCTGGTCAATATCTTTAACAATATTAGCTAGTAACTAAATCTGGGAAGCACCTCAAATGAAATGAAAAAAATTAATAAATAAATAAAATATACAATGAAATTAAATAACTTACTATATAATAAAACAGAGTAAAATGTAATTAAAAAAAAATTATTTAAAGGTTACAATTTAAATAAAATATAAAAGCCACATTATTTCATGAATTTCACACAATTTCATGAAAAAGTGAAATAAAATTTTTTATGATTATTAATGCTAAATTAAAAGTAAATTCATTTTCCTTCCGCTTGGTGCCTTTATTCATCAGAGATCGCCACAGCGCAATGAACCGCCAACTTATCCAACATATGTTTTACACACTGGATGCCCTTCCAACTGCAAGCCAGTACTGGAAAACAAATCCATACACTCACACTCACAATTTCCATTGCTCAATTCACCTATAATGCATGTATTTGGACTGTGGGGGAAACCGGAGCACCCAGAGGAAATCCACGGCAATACTGGAGAACATGCAAACTCCACACAGAGATGCCAACTGACCCAGCCAAGGCTCGAACCAGCGATCTTCCTGCTGTGAGGCAACAGTGCTAACCATTGAGCCACCGTGTCACCATCCCAAAATATTTTATAGCATTTTTCCCTAAGAATACTACCCTTTTAGTTACATTTTCAGTCCATCGCCATTAACATTTAGAGTTTAAAAAGAGCACAAAAAATGTAAAAAGTGTTTCATATCATTGATTTGTTTTGTTTTCCATCAAATGAAACCTTTACACTCACTGTCTTTCCAAGTAATTTAAGAAAAAACACAAAAATATTGATTTAACAGCACAACATTTTCTGTTCAAAGAAGTGACGTTTGAAGCTCAAGGCCAGAAACACAAGAGTCAGAGTCCTTTAAACACACCGTAAAAACAACACCAGCATCTGACGCCAGCTTGACTCTTTCCTTTGACGTTTCAGAAGCCTGTTGGACCACTGAACTGTTTCCCTCATATTTCCATGTTGTCAGAAAGCACATTTTTGACCTCCTACAGTCGAAGTCGAAGTCAATATTATTAGCCTTCCTGTGATTTTTTTCTCTTTTTCAAATATTTCCCAAATGATGTTGAACAGATTCAGGAATTTTTCACAGTATTTTCTATAATATTTTTTCTTATGAATAAAGTCTTATTTGTTTTATTTCAGCTAGAATAAAAGCAGTTTTACATTTTTTTAAACCATTTTAAGGTCAATATTATTATCCTTCGTAAGCAATATTTTTTATGATTGTCTACTTAAGAAACCACTGTTATACAATGACTTGCCTAATTACCCTAACTTGCCTAATTAACCTAGTTAAGCCTTTAAATGTCACTTTAAGCTGTATAGAAGTGTCTTGAAAAATATCTAGTAAAATATTATTTACTGTCATCATGGCAAAGATAAAATAAACCAGTTATTAGAAATGAGTTATTAAAGCTATTATGTTTAGAAATGTGTTGATATGAAATGAAATATTATTTTTTCTGTTAAACAGAAATTGGTTACAAAAATATACAGGGGGGCTACTAATTCTGACTTCAACTGTATATACTGCATTAGTTAATATAAAGCAATGTTTTGTAGTTATTTTTAAATATTAAATAAATTAAGAACTTACATGGTGACTTTAATGTAACAGAGTTTGGTTTATTTACCTTAGGCCCACCACCCTTAATCTAGTTTTTGGTCCTTTATAAGAAAACGTGGGCATTCCTGATCTAGATTTTGAGGCAGCGAAGATTGAAAAACTCACCAATGATGCCAAAGATGCCCAGGATGTTGGGAGCGAAGATGACCAGCATGTTAATGAGCGTCAGGAGAACGACAGCGATGGCGGTGTGTCGGATCCAGTTGAAGCTCTTATTAGGAAAGGCCATCTCCTGAATGGCTCTCCGCACCTTTGAGAAGAAGGAAAACGAAGCTTTATTTCATCCCTGATCATCTTTAAAGGGATAGTTCACACACAAAAAAAATCTAAATTCTGTTATCATGCTCTCTTTTACATTTTGAGTTTCTTTCTTCTGTCGAACATGAAGGAAGATATACTGAGGAGTGTTGGAATCAAAACAGCCATTAGGTATGTTTTTATTCAACTATTTTTATGTATATATTGGAATGTTGCATAAAAAAAATTGTTTAGTGGGGACCTATTATGCAAAAGTCACTTTTATACAAGGTTTAAACAAATATGTGCAACATTGTGTGATTATAGCCAGCCTCTAATGGTAAAAATTGTAATTTTATTTGTTATAATCACACTTGATAAAAAAACAGTCTGCAGAAACACTTTGACTGACATTCTCCCTTTGTATGAGTCATCAGAGGGGGCAATCCCCGCCCATTAGTGACCATCTCTCCCTCATTAGCATAAACAGCCCTAAGTGAGAAGCAGCCGTCTGCCATTAGAGTTCTCACCTGCTGAAGATAATGTCAGCGACTAATGCCGAGTACAGACTGCATGATTTTCAAAGTAGTCGCATCACAGATGTTTTCACACTGCATGACTATCTGGGCTACTGCGTTCCATCGGTGCTTTGTTTACACTGCAAGATGGATCGGCGACAGGGGTTTTTACACTGCATGACTTTAAAATAGGAAGAATTGCCGACAACTTTGTCCAAACTACGTCTCATAACCAAACACATGCAAGAAGTGCCACGTAAACAACATGTAGTCACGTTGTATATCTTTCATTATTAACTACATTGGGGTAGAAAACGTACTTCTTTTGCTCACCTGGCTTTTGAAGGGAATTAGCAATTTCTCTTCAACTCTTTTTTAACGCGGTTGTGATATTGCTCAGACGACACGTCAAACAGACATGCGTGCTCCTGCCAAATTTAAACTAGTTTTTCCTCCAATTCTTGGGTCCAAACAGACTGAAAAGAAGCCCTTTTAACTTTCCCAGGGAGTATACAGGAATCAGAGAGTTAAATTCAATACCTTTTGACACCTTTTTTAACACTCTTTTATACATTTTAAGACCTCATCACCACTTTGTCTGAACTGGAAACATTGGCGATATTTTAAATATATTCACTAAATACTGCCTGTAAGAAACTAATCCTAGACTAAAACATTATTCATGTACTTTATAAAAATGTTAATCCAGAAGGTGTCGCTTATGGAACAGCAGAAATAATGGTGCTGCCTTTGTTACTGCAGTAAACAAAGCAGCGTGACATCAAATATAAAAATATAAACTACATAGCATCAACAAAATTTCAAACTTTAGCAAACCACTATAATTATACAACTGTATGATCAAAATTGATGCAAAATGTAATACATTGTAACAGCATTTAAGACTTTTTAAGGGCCTTAAATGTCTGTTAACACTTTTTAAGACCCCGCAGACACCCTGTTCTCCTCCAACCTCCTGCTAACCTGCAAATACCCCATACCTGCCAACACTCCCGTTTTTCCTGGGAGTCTCCCGTATTTCAGACTCATCTGCCATATTGTTCTGTCTCCCGGAAAACCCCCGGAATTCCACCCCACTCTTCAGTTCACGCACCAATCAGGGCTAAAATCATGCAGTCTGAACTCGGCATAAGAGGCATTATGAATGTGGAGTTTTAGGATGTACAAAGGCTGAAGCATAGGCTTTTGTAGCTCCGCCCTCTTTAAAAAAAAAAAGCACACTCATTTGAATTTAAAGCGACAGTCACCAAAATGGCACAATTTGGATCAAAGCCTAAAAGGGGAAGTTTCAAAGGGATATATAACCTGATCTGTGTGGTATTTTAGGGTGAAACGTCATATACACACTCTAGGCAAGGGGTCACCAATCTCGGTCCTAGAGGGCCAGTGTCCCTGCAGGGTTTAGCTCCAACTTGCCTCAACACACCTGGCTGGGTGTTTTAAGTATACCTAGTAAGACCTTGATTAGCTCATTCAGGTGTGTTTGATTAAGGTTGGAGCTAAAATCTGCAGGACACCGGCCCTACAGGAACAAGTTTGGTGACCCCTGCTCTAGGCACTTCAGAGATAACATCTTGTAAAAATGGGCATAATATGGCCGCTTTAATAGAAATTCCAAGATGCGCATAAATGCTGAAAATGCACATAAAAATGCACAAAACTCAGTGGTTTAACTGTCTGATAAGAAAAAAGTGCAGAAAATATGATGGAAACACCTTTTACTGAATACATTCCAGAGGTACAATGGAAAGGCATTAATGGACAAACCAGCAGAACAAGCACATTGTAAAAGATCTGAAATGTTGTTATTGTCATTTTGAAATCCCTCAGCCAAAGTTTGTCATCACAGTAGTTCAGTATTATTATTATTATATTATTATATCTCCAGTCTTGAGTGTCTATACTCTCAAAATGCATCAAAAAGCCACCGCGTGTTCATTGCATTTCATCTTTTGAGGTGCTAGTATTTATATTTTATAATTTACTATATAAGAAAAAAAGAGTCACACAGCTTCTCCTACCTCAGCAAACTCAGTATTTCTTTTTGATATTTGGCTCCAGTTTATCAGGAAGTGATGATTTTGTTCTCTTTGATTCACTGAATGGTTTATTCATGGCTGCTTTGTTTGCAAATGTTTTATGCAATATTAAATTTTTGTGCTTAAGTTTAATTTGCATCTTTGTATAGATTTTTTTTGTTCCTACTATGGATGTTGATGGCTGCTTTTTTAAACATTCTTCAAAGTATCTTGTTTTGTGTGTTATCAAAAGAAAGAATGAGTGTGTAAATGATGAGTAAATTTTCATTTTTTAGTGAACTATGCCTTTAAGTCTGCACAGCAAGATCTGACAATATGCCATGCAGTATTCATCTATGTGGGCAACATGAGTCATTTGACATAGCAATACATTTTTTTATGCCTATTCTACCTCAGATTGATCATGTATTACATCAGTGGTTTTCGATCTTTGATTCTCAAGATTCTCCAAAACAACATTCAAAGACATTGTAACAATAAAACTGTTTTCTAACTACTTGATTTAGTTATTTATTTGTTTGTTTATTTTTTAACTTAAATGTGGATAAAGAAAAAGTTTCGCAAGACAATCACCGAAACAGTATTGATTAATATAAACAGCATATGAAATCCTGGCTAAACTCACATATCACTGCAATTTCGATATGATATATTTCAGATCTTTACATAATTAGAAATAAAATGAAAAAGGACTTTCTAAGAATCTATTCATTTGCAGGTCTACAAATAACATTTTTAAATACCCTTATATACATTCAGGTTTGCAATTCAGGAAGAGCCCTGGTACTTCAGGAACAGAAACATTAAAAATAAAATGAAAATAAAATAAAATAAAATAAAATAAAATAAAATAAAATAAAATAAAATAAAATAAAATAAAATAAAATAAAATAAAATAAATAAATATATAAATAAAATAAAAATAAAAATAAATAAAAATAAATAAAATAAATAAAATAAAATAAAATAAATGGAGGTAAAATAATGAATGCATAAATATTTTTTTTACATCAAGACTATTTCTCTATCCTTTTAAAATTAATAGTAAAATATTATTATTAACAATTTTATACTATTCTTTTTCAGCAGTTCAGTAATTTTCCTACACTAATAATATGTTTTTAGAGCTAAATCCCGCCCAAAAAGAAAATTCAGATATTTAGCTGTATTACCTTATTTAAAACTTAATATAAATCATTTTCAGAAATGAAACTTAAAGTGTACCGAGGCCCTCTAGTGGGTCCCGAACCCCTGGTTATGACCCAGAGTATTACATAACCTATCTCTTGCTTATTTTGGCATACAAAGCATGCTGCAGAAAGTCAAAATTAAAACCGTTTAAACTAGTTCCTATCAGAGACATTACAGCTAACTAAAAGCAATAGTTCACCTAAAAATGAAAATTTACTCACTATTTACTCACTCTCCAAAACGGTTCCAAGTTTCTTTCTTTTGTTGAACACTAAAGAAGATATTTTGAAGAAAGCTGAAAACCGGTAACCATTGACTTCCATGGTAAAGAAAAACTAAACAAAATACTATGGAAGTCAATAGTTAGAGGTTTTCGCTCTCTTCAAAATATCTTCTTTAGTGTTCAACAGAAGGAAAAAAACTCTTAAAAGTTACAAAATTTCAAACATTTATTCATTCATTCATTTTCCTTATGCTTAGGCCCTTTATTTATCAGGGGTCGCCACAGCGGAATGAACTGCCAACTTATCCAGCATATGTTTTACACAGCGGATGCCCAGTACTGGGAAACATCCATACACACTCATTCACACACACATACTCTACAGCCAATTTATTTTTTTCAGTTCACCTATAGCACATGTATTTGGACTGTGAGGGAAACTGGAGCACCCGGAGGAAACCCACACCAACATGGAGAGAACATGCACAGAAATGCCAACTGACACAGCCGGGACTCGAACCAGCGGCCTTCTTGCTGTGAGGCGACAGTGCTTGGTGTATGATTTTTCTCTCTCTCTTTTTTTAATGTTAATCAGCCTGAAATCAAATCTGCACAGCACAATCTGTCCATAATGTGTGGATGCGAAACTCACTGGGAACAGAACGATGGGCACAGTCAGTGTGACGGCGGTGAGAACGGCCAAACGCACACAGAGGATGAGTGTGTCATATGGGTCGATCCTGCTGTACGTGTGCAGGAGCTCAGGCTCAACATTCGCTGTGGAGAAATGAAGAAATCGCTCAGCTTAATCTGCAGTTTTAGTTTGATTTAACAATGCATACAGATACAGTTGAAGCCAAAATTATTATTAGCCATCCTGTGAATTTCTTTTCCCAATATTTCCCAAATGATGTTTAACAGAGGAAGGAATTTTTCACAGTATTTCCTTTAATATTTTTTCTTCTGGAGAAAGTCTTATTTGTTTATTTCGGCTAGAATAAAAGGAGTTTTTAATTTTTTAAAACCATTTTAAGGTCAATATTTTTAGCCTCTTTAAGCTTTATTTATTTGATTGACTACAGAACAAACCATCATTATACAATAACTTGCCTAATTACCCTAATTTGTCTAGTCAACCTAATTAACCTAGTTAAGCCTTTAAATTGCACTTTAAGCTGAATACTAACATCCTGAAAAATATCTAGTCAAATATTATTTACTGTCATTATGGCAAAGATAAAATAATTCAGTTATTAGAAATGAGTTATTAAACTATTATGTTAAGAAATGTGTTGAAAAAATCTTCTTTCTGTTAAGGTGCAGTATGTAAGTTTGACACCCGGTGGCTGAACTAAGTATTGCACTCCTAGTTTAAAACACATTCAAGCGCAGGTTGCCAGATTGACGACATCAACAGAAGAGAGTCTGACTATCATGCTCTAAATAAAAGCAACTATTTATATTTCTTGCAGCTGAACAACAGGATAAACTGACAATGATCACCTCAGGTACACCTCATATGCTTTCTTCAGTGTTAAATGCTAATAATGTTAGTTTGAATGCCATTTTACATGACATTTATTGCCATATACTGAAAGCAGCAGCAGATAGTTCACCTCAGATCTTGAAAATAAAATAAACAATTTAAAAATTTAACTTTAGATCTGTGATCAGTGATTCAGAATCTACATTTAATAATGTTGACCAGGTTTAATGTCTATTAATTGGATTACAAACCTTACCATTTCATTGGAGTGCAATAAGTGCATATTCTGTGTTTCTGAATGGCTGTATTTAAATTTCTGTCGTGTTTCGTCCAGTGCAAACAGCCAGAATTGCTCATCACTGCCTATCTCGTCACGTAGTGTGTTGTTAGGACACGGGGTTACAATGTAACCTGCTCACCTAATGTTTACGTTATTTGCTACTTAATAATCTCATGTGGAAATCTGAATCCGCATCTCATTTTGAAGTCTGCTACTGTCCACTAGAGGTCGCATTTCGGTCACGACGCATACTTTGAGACCCTTCCTGACTGAGTGAATGAATGAAATACGCTGTTTTCCACCAAGGTAACCCGGGTGCTGAAATATAATTGGCTAAACTGGCATAAGGCGGGTTAAATGACCAAAACAAAGACAGCCGTTTCGGCAGGTTACGCACATTTTCAAAGCAGAATATCTGACTTCAGCATTGTTTTTCAGATAAACAAGAACGTTCACTTAGCATGTTTCTTAAATATCTGCAAACATATTATGGTATTTTTATGCTTTAGAAGAGTCAAAAACTTACATACAGCACCTTTAAACTGAAATTTGGGGGAAAAATATACAGGGGCTAATAATTCGGGACGACTAATAATTCTGACTTCACCTGTACTGTAAGTCAGAATTATTAGCCCCCCTTTGATTTTTTTATTTTCTTTTTTAAATATGTTCTAAATGATGTTTAACAGAGCAAAGAAATTTTCACAGTATGTCTGATAATATTTTTTCTTCTGGAGAAAGTCTTATTTGTTTTGTTTCGGCTAAAATAAAAGCAGTTTTTAATTTTTTTCAAAACATTTTAAGGTCAATATTATTGGCCCCTCTAAGCTATATTTTTTTCGATAGTCTACAGAACAAACCATCATTATACAATGACTTGCCTAATTATCCTAACCTGCCTAGTTACCCTAATTAACCTAGTTAAGCCTTTAAATGTCACTTTAAGCTGTATGGAAGTGTCTTGAAAAATATCTAGTCGAATATTACTTACTTTCATCATGACAAAGATAAAGTTAAAGTTATTAGAGATGAGTTATTAAAACTATTATGTTTAGAAATGTGTTGAAAAAAATCTTCTCTCTGTTAAACAGAAATTGGGGAAAAAATAAACAGGGGGGCTAATAATTCAGGTGGGTTAATAATTCTGACTTCAACTGTACATACTCATACTCAGGTCTAAATAATCAATACACAGAAATAACTATAAGAAAAGCATTACTTTATATATATATAGTACATTAGAACATATGCATAGACTGAAAATCTGCAGTTAAAATGCAAAGTCCTACAGTAGTATGTGATTTCAGATATGCTGCCTTGGATAATATATGATGTATGCATAATTCAGTGCAAAATGCACAAGATGCATCTAATATGCAGCCTAACACTTGTATTAGATAAATATAAAAGAGTTAAACTTACTGTAAAAGGTTAGGTATCCGAACAGAGCAGCAAGAAAGTACATAGTGTACATGATCAGAATGGAAATGTTGGAAACGTGCTGCATCTTCTTCTGTGTTGGGCTGCAAGGGAGAAATAACATGGGATTCCTAGTCAGTCTATATGCACAAAAAAGGATGCAGAAGTACAGGGTTGCTTTAAATAGCATGTGCTTTGCACTTCAGGTATGATTCATTGCACATTTAATGGAGGAAAGACTAATACGAAATCTGCAACCATGCATTTGGGAACCATGATTTATTGGCGATTAGGGCTGTGCAATTTACCGCTTATATATATATATATATATTCTTTTTGGACCATTCTCTGTAAACTCTACAGATGGTTGTGCATGAAAATCCCAGTAAATCAGCAGTTTCTGAAATACTCAGACCAGCCCGTCTGGTACTCGTTTAAACTGCACCAGATCGTCTTGACTATGTCTACATGCCTAAATGCATTGAGTTGTTGCCATGTGATTGGCTGATTAAAAATTTGCGTTAAGGAGCAGTTGGACAGATGTACCTAATAAAGTGGCCGGTGAGTGTATAGAAACTATTATTTGATTGAATTTAGAGAAATGCTACTAAATCGTGACATATCGTTATAAGCATATGAGATGACTAATTTGAATTATAAAAATTATGTATTTTTACAGTTATAGGCTGGTTGTTTACACACACTTCTGTTCAAAAACCTTATCAAACTGGATTGTGTAAAATAGCTTTTCTTTCAATGCATTGGAGAAGGGTCTGGCTGCAGGCTGGGTGCAGATGCAAGCTGAGCTGGATGTACACCTAACCCTGCTCTTAAAACCTCCCCCTCATAATGACATCACTAGCTCTATTGAGTACATTGTGTCTGAGACTGCATGTCTAAAACTGCATTTTTCATCTTGCATGTGCAAGTCTGCAGTCAGATACTATTGATGCATTCAACCTACTTGCGAAGCTCCGTGTAGATGGGCAGGACCTCTGGGTGGCAGACGAAGGCAAAGGCCAGAATGGGAATGGTGTATGCAGTCTGTGGGACAGACAGAGATGTTTAAGTCACTTTAAATGATGATTATAAAAGCACAGATAAAAATGTGCTCCTCTTTCTGAGTCATATTGAATTGTGTTCCACCTGTGAGTTGACAGTGAACATCTGCGGGTGGCAGTGTGAGTCGTCCTCCATCACATGACTGTTATGGTAGGCGTGGTCAACCGTGATGTTTGACTGAGCATGTGTGAGCGTGCTATTGGCCGAGAACTCCTCAAATGGGCACAGGATCTGAAACTTCTTATAAATCACCTGAAAATAAAGACAGGGACAAAGAATGGTGTAAAAAGTCCAATGAAAATTAAAATTCGGTTATTTAGATGTTAGTATCAGTATTTTAGTTTTAAGCATATCTAGAAGATAGTGTGCTACAAAACATGGGATGGATGGATGGATGGATGGATGGATGGATGGACGGATGGATGGACGGATGGACGTATAGACAGATGGATGGATAAAAAAATTGGACAAATGGATGGAAGGATGGATAAATAGATGGAAATATTGAAAAAAATGGATGGATGGATGGATGGATGGAAATATTGGACAAATTGATGGACGGATAAATGGAAATATTGGACAAATGGATGAATGGATGGAAATATTGGACAAACGGATGGATGAATAGATGTAAATATTGGACAAATGGATGGATGGATGGATGGATGGATGGATGGATGGATGGATGGAAATATTGGACAAATGGATGGATGGGTGTGTGGGTGGGTTGAAATATTGGACAAATGGATGGATGGGAGAGTGGATGGATGAAAATATTAGACAAATGGATGGATGGATGGATGGATGAAAATATTAGACAAATGAATGGATGGATGGATGGACGGACAGATGGAAATATTGGACAAATGGATGGATGGATAAAAATATTGGACAAATTAATTAACGGATGGATGAATGGATGGAAATATTGGACAAATGGATGGATGGATGGATGGACGGAAATATTGGACAAATAGATGGATGGATGGAGGATGGATGGATGGATGGGTGATTGGATGGATGAAAATATTGGACAAATGGATGGATGGAAGGATGGAAATATTGGACAAATAGATGGACGGATGGAAGGATGAATGGATAAAAATATTGGACAAATGAATGAATGGATGGAAATATTGGACAAACGGATGGATGGATGGATGGATGGATGGATGGATAGAAATATTGGACAAGGGGATGAATGGATGGATGGATTGATAGATGGGTGAGTGGATGGATGGATGGGTGAGTAGATGGATGGATGGATGGATGGATGAAGAATAATAACCCCTATCAGCAGGTCAAAAACACATTCAAATTCTTCAAAATGTGCCAAACAGTCCATGATACAAACATTAAAGAACATCTCCATATTTATGCAGAGAGAGAGTGAGAGAGAGAGAGAGAGAGAGAGAGAGAGAGAGAGAGAGAGAAAGAGAGAGCGTGTGCGTGTGTGTGTATGTTTGTGGGACCAATTAAACACATCAGTCGTCTTCTTTTGAAGTCAGTCTGAGTCACTATTTCATTAGTCAGCACTGCTGTGTGTAG
Source organism: Danio aesculapii (assembly GCF_903798145.1). Lineage (NCBI taxonomy): Eukaryota > Metazoa > Chordata > Actinopteri > Cypriniformes > Danionidae > Danio > Danio aesculapii. Next base: position 55,812,286 of record NC_079440.1, read on the forward strand.
ATATGATATAACGTGTCCGCAGTATATTCCTTCCTCTAAAACACCTCTGGGAAATATGTAGCAGGCCAACTGTTATGTGAATCTCTGAATCAGCACACTCTCAAATACATTTTACAGATACAAGCAGCTTTAGCTTACAAAAACTGTATTTTAATTAGATTTTTTTTAGCATAAGAAAATAAATAATAACATTAACGAGAACAGAAAGAGTATAGACAGAAAACTGAATCTTTTTATATCTAATACATGAGTTTGATAGCTTGATATTGTTTTTTGCACCATTGAATCACGCTATAAGACCCGAATGCATTTTGTTTTCATATTAATGATAAAGATGATAGCAAATACTTACGGCACTGAGGAAGAAGACCATGCAGCTGAGTGAAAAACCACTGGAATATCCGAGATAACCTGAAAATGCGAGTATAGCAAAGCATGTTAAAAGCACGTCAATAGCGCTATTGTCAATCAATATGTTGCTTGCATGCATTCAAGGCTGAAATAGCGGCAACTGTAAATGCATGTACTAAGAAAAGCACAGCAAGTTACAGCTCATCTCAAGAGCTAATCTCTGCTGACAGAACCCACCAGACACAAATACTGAAAAAGGTCAGAGCGATTCAATTACTAAAAACACATCCAAACAACAAAACAGAACTGTGTGCATTTAAAACTGACCGTTGGAATCAGATAAATGCAGATGCTGTGTTTTGGTCTAATTTATACTTGTTTATTTATTGTTTTTTTATTAATTAACTAATCTATTTATTTATTTATTTGTATTTTTTATTTATTTACTTATTTATATTTGTTTATTTATTTGTTTGTTTATTTGTTTGATTGTTATTAATTAATCTATTTATTTACTTATTTATTTACAGTTGTTTGTTTATTAATTAATTAATCTATTTATTTATTTTTTATTAAATTTTTATTTATTTACTTATTTGATTGTATTTTTATATTTATATTTGTTTGCTTATTTATTAATGGATTAATCTATTCATTTATTTATTTGTTTGCTTGCTTATTTATTTATTTTTTATTTATAATTGTCTGCTTATTTGTTTGTTTGTTTATTAAGTAATCAATCTATTTATTTATTTATATTTTTTGTTTATTTGTTTGATTGTTTATTAATTAATTAATTTTTTATTTATAGTTGTTTGTTTATTAAATAATTAATCTATTTATTTATTTGCTCTTTTATTGTATTTTATTTACTTATTTATATTTGTTTGTTTATTTGTTTGCTTGTTTATTAATTAATTAATCTATTTATATATGTGCTTATTTACTTTTTTATTTTTATTTACTTATTTATATTTGTTTATTTATATTAATTTGTTTATTTGTTTGTTTGTTTATTAACTAATCTATTTATTTATTTACTTTTTTATTTTTATTTCTTTATATTTGTTTATTTTTATTTATTGTTTATTAATTTATTTATTTATTTGTTATATATTTATTTATTTTAATTTGTTTATTAATTAATTAATCAATCTATTTATTGATTTGTTTATTAATTATTTATTATTTATTTATTTGTTTATTTATTTAAACCTTTATTTTATTAGGAAAACCTCTTGAGAATAATAATCTCTTTTTTAAGAGTGTCCTGGATGAACAAAAAAAGTTCCGTAATAAATTAAAAAACATCATACACAACATATCAATCATAAAGTTAATACATAAATCAATACAAAATACAATTAAATTAGGACACCTTATAATTGTACCACCAAAACATATCCATGCTCCAAATAAAACACCTAGTAAAATTGTAAATTATTTTAAGACATAATAAAAGTGTATCTAATAACAAACATAAATAATCATAGAAGGAAATATTATGTTTAATTTTGTAAGCATAAGTAAAATGTGAAAACATTATTTTATTGTGTATATTCCCCCAATAATAAATAAATAAATAATAAATATTTATTTATTTATTATTTATTTAAAATAAATATTATAGAAAATAATAATAAACAAATATTTACCATAAATATAAAATAACTAAAGTACCTTAGTATTGGCAGCTAAAAGATGTTAATGTGAATTATGCAATAAAGATCTAACTAATAAAGTTTGAGTTCAGTTTTGTTAAAAGTGCACGCTCAGTTTGGTTAATGTGCTTTTGAAGTGCTTGAACTAATGCTCTGTAAAATGAACAGTCTAATTGAATGGGTCAAACGTACAAATGAGACCCACTTTCATGAGGCGTAGAAAGAAATGAGATAGACTGAAGCTGAAATGATGGACTCACCCAACTGTTTCATTAGAGCTAATGGCAGGATGATGGAGATGGACACCAGCACCACCAGGTAGTTTCCATTGAGATACCATTCCCTGCAGAAACACAGATGGGCAGGTCAAGCCATGTCCAATGCAAAGAGCAATTGCAGATTTCTATTTTCTTACAGTAAAATGAGGTTAGGCTAGGTTATTTTATGTGGTGACTCAAAAAAAAAAAATCACTGTATAGATATTAGGCTGCATATATAGAGAAATGGGTCACACTTCAGATCTCATTAGTTATTGTATTTACTAACATCAACTCTTGTACGGCATTTATTAATCAAAGTTCAACATTTACTAATGCATTAATAGCATCTAAATTCATGCTTGTTGTCATTAGTTAATGCACTGTGTGTTAACTAACAATGAACATCTTTCTTTTCGTTAACTAATATTTAAAAAACATAAATAAATCCTGCAATAATGTATTGTTCACCATTTGATCATAGCATCCGCTGCGTAAAACATATGCTGGATAAGTTGGCGGTTCATTACGCTGTGACGACCCCAGATTGATAAAGGGACTAAGCCGAAAAGAAAATGAATGAATGAATGAACGAATAAAATACTTGGATATTTAAATTGTAGTAATATTTTACAAAATGACTGTTCTTACTCTACTTTTGACCAAACAAATGGAGCCTTGGTTAGCAAAAAGGTTTACTGAACCCAGAGTTTATTTTATATGCAGAGGTGAAAATAAGTATTGAACACGTCAGCATTTTTCTCAGAAAACATATTTCTAAAGGTCTTGTTGACTTGAAATTTTCACCTGATGTTGGTAACAACCAAAGAAATTCATATATGCAAAGAAAACAAATCTAATTAGTTTACAAATGAAGTTATGCATAATAAAATGAAATGACGCAGGGAAAAAGTATTGAACACATGAAGAAAGGGAGGTGTCGAAAGGCAGTGAAAGCCCAGACAGCAGCTGGAATCTCACAGTAATTCTTCAGCAAACATCTGCCCTTCCTCAGTGTAAATGAATATTCGCAACATCTACATTAGCAGGATGATGAAGATGAAATGGGGTGGACATTTCAGCAAGACAATGATCCAAAACACAGCCAATTAAACTCTCGAATGCTTTCAGAGAAAGAAATTAAAGCTGTAGAATGGCCCAGCCAATCACCTGACTTAAATCCAATAGAAAATACAAATTAAGGATCAGATTTGATAGACGAGACCCACAGAACCATCAAGATGTTGACACTCTGATAAAGTCTGTTAAAAACTCACACCTGAGCAATGCATGTGACTTCATTCTCCATATGAGAGGCGTCTTAAAGCTGCCATCACCAAAAAAAGCTTTAATTTAAAGTATTAATTAGATTTCACTTCAGGACTTTCTCTTTGTGTCATTTCATTGTTATTACACACAACTCATTTGTTCAGATTTGTTTGTTTTTTATGTTTATGTATGTAAAATCTTATTTAAATCCATGTCAACAGCTCTTTTAGAAATATTATTGCCAGGAAAATACATTACATGCTCAATGCTAATCTTCCCTGCTGTATACATATTAATCTTTATTAAGATTAAATGTTCAACTTTTAATAGAAGCTCTAAATGATGCAGGATGATGCAAAAGATGAAACCACATTCATTTATAACTTAACCAGCCTATTTTAAAGCCAGTCTGCATTTCGGTCTCCTTTTCTACAAACCTTCAGCATGTTCACTGTGAACTGCTGAAAACTACTCAAACTATTACGCAATCAACCTGTCCGCCTCCATCCGACTCCAGTCTGAGTCTGCGATTCCGGTGATTTAAGAGACGGTATGTTGTGTTTTTGCCACACAGACCATCAAAAATAGCCAAAGCTGACTTCAACATGGCCCGTTTCCCACTCCCGGACTCAAGTAACGGCACACTGTGAACATGAGGACACACACACCGAGTCACAAGGTGTTGCGCAGTGTGTATGTGTATGTGTGTGAGTCCAGGTCTCCTCTATTTTCAGACTTCTCCACTCGTCCCGGTATTCAAACACTGACGGGGAGGGCTGGAGAGACTATATGCAGGCAACTATATGTGGGAATGAAACATCATACGTATATTATGTAACATATGCTATCGTTTGGGGCATAAAGATTCCTCTGCAACGGATGTGGCTGGCTTTATGGCTATTTGAGGATGTTAAACATATGAGTTTACATGCCATGCTAAGGAACATGCAATAACTTACAAAAATATGAATCAGTATTCTAAGAGACAATAAATATTACTGTTTTATTTTATTATTTTTTACCAGATTATCTATTTAAAATACAATTAAACATAACAGTAACACTGGTAACTTATATTCAACTAAACTCACGTGAAAAACACACTGTAGTAAAGTTTATTATACTGTCCATATTAAAGCTGAATAACCAGTTTGTAAACATTCAGGATGCGCGCGCAGCAAGGTTACAGAAAAAAGCCGGGAGCACTCGCATTTACAGTGAGGGAATGACATCCGATGCGGTACAGAGTTTGTTGTTGTCTTAGAAATAAGTTATATTGATTACATATTATACATATTATTTACATAATGCTTTCAGCGTGTTATAACAGCTTGTCACCCACTGATAAGCACAGTGAATAACGTTAAAAATTGCAAAATTAACATTAAAGTGAGTGGCGTTCGTCTGACAGGTCCATTTGCCATAGCACCCTCCCAATGGATATTGTATAAGACGAAATGGCCAAGCATCCAGCTCGAAATATACAACTATCTCATTGAACCTCCAAGTAATTTTACAAGAGAGAAGATAAAGGCCTACAAGTCTTTGGATGCCAACGATTTTGTTCTGTGTGGTCACGTGCAAGAAATAATGTTCCATGATAACCAGATTCAAAACTTTGTAGTGCTAAAAACCGAGGTTCTGCCTAGCCAAAGACAAGGAAAAAAGACAGGACTATACAAGGCCTGGGTAATCAGCAACAAGCAAAACTGCATTTGGACAGCGAACTGCACCTGTGCGGCAGGGT
>NC_079440.1:55822570-55827181 GCF_903798145.1 Danio aesculapii
CACGCTTTATGACATGGTGCGTTATCCTGCTGGAAGTAGCTATCAGATGATGGGTACACTGTGGTCATAAAGGGATGGACATGTTCAGCACCAATACTTAGGTAGACACAACCCTCGAAATGGGGTTATTTTTGGATCTTATTTTGTACATTTTTCTTGCAGATAGTTTTTTTTTTATAAATGTTCCATTTATTTTGATATCTATATTTATTGATTTACATTACTTTCTACACTTTTGATCTATTTTCAGGCACTTTTAAAAGCAACTGTTTTTAAAGAGCAGGTTTAGTTGTTTCCATGTCAATACAGCATCATGCACAGAAATACAAAGAGGTTCTGGGAAAGGTATCAGCCAATCAGCTGCCATCCTCTGATTAACAGGCCAATCACAGTCCACAGCAGCCACCACACCTCCCCCTGACGGCAGTTTCAGATTTAGGAGCGTTTACCCTGGTGAACTGCAGGTATTTGACCTGCTCTACAGTGCACTGTCAGCTGATAATCCTGTTCTGCAGTGTAATGTCAGCTGATAATGACAGCACTGATGACTGGAGTGACCCCGAAGAACTGTAAATTCACTCATGCTTAACTAGCAAAATGGCATGTTGAGAAAAGATGAAGATTTTCTCATTTTATTTCAAGATTTTATGGTGAAACTCTAAAGTACTTACCCTGAAGTAGTGTCTGTCCTCAAAAACGCCTGCAGGACCAGTGGAAACTCTGATTTGACGATGTATAAGTAGCTGGACATGGCTATAGAAAAGACAAAAATGTAAGTAATTAAAAGAAATAGAAGCAAAAGAATATATAAGCATTATATTTAAGCTCAGTGTGCTTTTTATCTGCTGAAAAAAAATGTTTGCTGAATTATTTTTATAGTCCATTTAGCTTCTTATTTTCTACCTTTATTTCTATTTATTTATTTGCACTCTGCAGACACTTTTCATTCATTCATCGCTTCTTAAAATATATTAAACTGATTTTTGTATCTTTTTTCTGATTTTGTATATACAGTTGGAGTCAGAATTAGTAGCCCCCCCCCCGTTTATTTTTTTCCCTAATTTCTGTTTAACAGAGAGAAGAGTTTTTCAACACATTTCTAAATATAATAGTTTTAATAACTCATTTCTAATAACTGATTTATTTTATCTTTGCCATGATGACAGTAAATAATATTTGACTAGACATTTTTCAAGACACTTCTATACAGCTTGAAGAGACATTTAAAGGCTTAACTAGGTTAATTAGGTTAACTAGGCAGGTTAGGGTAATTAGGCAAGTTATTGTATAATGATGGTTTGTTCTGCAGACTAACGAAAAATATATATAGCTTAAAGGGGCTAATAATTTTGAATGGTTTTAAAAAATTAATAACTGAATTTATTCTAGCCGAAATAAAACAAAGATGACTTTCTCTTAATTAGACATACTTTGAAAATGTCCTTGCTTGGTTAAACATAATTTGGGAAATATTAAAAAAACAAAACATAAAAAAAACAAAGGAGGGCTAATAATACTGACTTCAACTGTATATCATGCTGATAGTTTTTATAAATGTTGCATTTATTTTGGTATCTTTTTAATTTACATTACTTTATTATGTCTTAAGCCGGCAGCTAGCTCTCTGCAACTCCACATGGGAAAGTTAGGTTGCTGCTAGAAGTGGTGTTAGTGAGACCAGCAGGGGGCGTTGAACCTGCGGTCTGTGTGTGTCCTAAAGGCCTAGTATATTAATGGGGACACTACACTTGTCTTTCGGATGAGACGTTAAACCGAGGTCCTAACTTTCTTTGGTTGTTAAAAATCCCAGGATGTCCTTCGAAAAAAAGCAGGGGTTTCCTGGCCAAATTGGCCCACTGGTCTCTGTCCATCATGGCCTCCTAATCATCCTTATATCATAATTGGCTTCATCACTCTGTCTCTTCTTTACCAATCAGCTGGTGTGTGGAGTGCGGTCTGGCGCAATATGGCTGTCATTGCATCATCCAGGTGGATGCTGCACACTGGTAGTGGATGAGGAGATTCCCCCCCAAAAAATGTGTGAAGCACTTTGAGTGTTCAGAAACAGTGCTATATAAATGTAAGGAATTATTAATATTATTGTATTTATTTCTATTTTTTCTGCATTGTGCAAATGCTTTTGAATCAGTAACTTCTTAATGTACTTAAATCTCTAGAATCAAAGTTTTTCTAAAAAAAAATAATAATAATTAAATTAAACAAACTAAATAATCTAATATTTTTACAGTCTAAATGTAAAGAAGAGACATGACACAGCAAAAGCATGCTTACCATATTAATTATAAGCATAAAGGAAAAGTTTTAACATTTTAACAGTTCAGAAAGTGTGTAAAAACAAAAAACATTAAGAAAAATAATGAAACAAATGCAAGAAAAGCAACAGAAAAGAAATAAAATCTCATCTAAAAATTATGATTTGGCATTAAAAATGTCTGTTTGGGCAAATATTAATGTGAAAAGCAGGCTTTGGATCAGGTTTTTTTTTTTTACCTCCAATGTTCTGCAGAGTAATGGCGATTGCGGCTGCCATCTTCCCTGTCATCCCGAAGGCCCTGAATCCCAGCTGCTCATATGATCTGATTCCTGGAATGAGTATCAGCAAAACGTGAAGAGAGAGAGAGAGAGAGAGACTAATCTCAGCAGCACAGTCAAGTTTCAACTAAACACGGACTGTCCTATTATGAATATCATTGCCGGCAGTTTAACATGGAAATTCAGTAGAACCAAAAATGGAAGCTGAAATAAAATACCATCACGACAATAACATGAAAAGGACAACAACTGCATTACAAGATATGTCTCTTAACATGCTTAAAAAAATAAATAACATGCAAAACATACTTTTTAACAGCATCAGTAATCAAAACAAAAGTTTTTATTATATAATTTATTATACAGGAAAAGGAAGTCCAGAGTACACCCCCTCACAAAAGTCTTGTCGCCTATCCAAGTTTTAGGAAAAGCAAATAATAACTTGACTTCTAGTTGATCATTTGCTATCAGAAGTGGCTTATATGAAAGGCAAAGGCCTCTAGATTACGCTTATTCTACCAAAATAAAATATGATCATGCCTTGATGTTTAATTATTTAATTAGGACAGTAAGGTCTGACTTTGCTTAGACTAAGGTCTTGTCACTTAACAGAAATAATGTCCAGTATAGAATATAAAGTCATGGTGCAGTGGAAACAGAATTAATAATGTGTTTGACTTCCATGAGCTTGGAGGACTGCCTCCATACATCTCTGCAATGACTCAAATCACTTATTAATAAAGTCATCTGGAATGGCAAAGAAAGCGTTCATGCAGGACTCCCAGAGTTCATCAAGATTCATTGAATTCATCTTCAATGCCTCCTCCTCCATCTTACCCCAGACATGCTCAATGATGTTCATGCCTGGTGACTGGGCTGGCCAATCCTGGAACACCTTGACATTCTTTGCTTTCAGGAACTTTGATGTGGAGGCTGAAGTTTGAGAAGGAGCGCTATCCTGCTGAAGAATTTGCCCTGTCCTGTTGTTTGTAATGTAATGGGCAGCACAAACCATGATATTTCCTTCACCAAACTTGACTGATATCTGTGAGAATCTTGGGTCCATGTAAGTTCCAATAGGTCTTCTGCAGTATTCGTAAAAATTGGGATGCAGTTCAACAGATGACACTTTTCTAAATGATCAACTAGAAGTCAAGTTATTATTTGTCGCTCTTACAACTGGGATCGACGACAAGACTTTTGTCAGGTAGTGTAGATGTTTATAGACTCTCTGCATTTGCCATTAATTTGTAAGTGTTTTGGAACACGAGTAAAATATTAATTTATGCTTCATTTAAAAAAACTACCAGTATAAAATACCATCTTCAAAATATTATAATTTTGAGCATTTAATTGTAGAATGTAGCATTACATCAATCTAATGTATTGCATGTTTTCAGACATTATATATTGAAAACATGTGTATATGTTGCATATGTGTGTGCGAGTGTATGCAATATATGGAACCATTGCAGGATTAGCTTTTTATTTACTCTTTTTATCACATAGTTGTACAATTGTTAACTTTTACACTTTTAAATGTGCTAATCATTTTTTTTAATGTGTAAAAGTTGTAAAATGCAGTAAATGTATTTAATTCATTTTATAATGTTGTTTAATTACAGTATATACAGCATTTATCAGCTTATTTATCTTATTCGCTTGATGAGGACATGAAAATATGGTCACACTTGATTTGAAAGTACAAATCTCACTATTAACGAAGACTTTTGCCTCAATAAAATCTTAATTTGCTGTTTATTAATGTTATTAAGGTAGTTGTTAGGTTTATGTATTATGTAAGATTATAAATGTAGATTAAGATTAATCAGAATATGTGCTTTATTTTATTAATAAACAGACAATATCTTAATAATAGGCATGGGATGAATGGATGGATAAATGGATGAAAGAAAGAAAGAAAGAAAGAAAGAAAGGAAGGAAGGAAGGAAGGAAGGAAGGAAGGAAGGAAGGAAGGAATGAAGGATTGATAGACGGACGGATGGAAGGAAGGAACAAAGGAAGGAAGGAATGAAGGAATGATGGATGGATGGATGG
>NC_079440.1:55827281-56009781 GCF_903798145.1 Danio aesculapii
AGAAAGAAAAGAGAAGAAAAGAGAAAAAGAAAGAAAGAAAGAAGAAAGAAAGAAAGATAAGAAAAGAAAAGAAAGAAAGAAAGAAAGAAAGAAAGAAAAGAAAAAGAAAGAAGAAAGAAAGAAAGAAAGAAAGAAAGAAAGAAAGAAAGAAAGAAAGAAAGAAAGAAAGAAAGGAAGGAAGGAAGGAAGGAAGGAAGGAATGAACGAATGATGGATGGATGGATGGAAGGAAGGAAACAAACAAATGAATGAAGAATGGATGGAAGGAAGGAAGGAAGGAAACAAACAAATGAATGAAGGATGGATGGAAGGAAGGAAGGAACGATGGATGGAAGGAAGGAAGAAAGGAACAAAGGAAGAAACGAGGGAAGGAATGAAGGAACGATGGACGGATGGAAGGAAGAAAGGAAACAAATGAATGAACGAAGGATGGATGGATGGAAGGAAGGAAGGAAGGAAGGAAGGAAGGAAGGAAGGAAGGAACCAACGAAGGATGGATGGGTGGGTAGATGGGTGGTGGATGGATGGATGGATGGATGGATGGATGGATGGATGAAGTATTGGACAAACTGATGGATGGATGGATGAAGTATTGGACAAACTGATGGATGGATGGATGGATGGATGGATGAAGTATTGGATAAACTGATGGATGGATGGATGGATGAAGTATTGGACAAACTGATGGATGGATGGATGGATGGATGGGTGGATGGATGGATGGATGCAAGCAAGCAAGGAAGGAACGACCGAATGAGCGAACAAAGGATGGATGGATGGATGGATGGATGGATGGATGGAAGGAAGGAAGGAAGGAAGGAAGAAAGGAAGAAAGTAAGAAAGGAAGAAAAGAAGGAAGGTATGAACGAACAAACGACATTGAACAAACTGATGGATGGATGGATGGATGGATGGATGGATGGATGAAGTATTGGATAAACTGATGGATGGATGGATGGATGAAGTATTGGACAAACTGATGGATGGATGGATGGATGGATGGGTGGATGGATGGATGGATGCAAGCAAGCAAGGAAGGAACGACCGAATGAGCGAACAAAGGATGGATGGATGGATGGATGGATGGATGGATGGATGGATGGATGGAAGGAAGGAAGGAAGGAAGAAAGGAAGAAAGTAAGAAAGGAAGAAAAGAAGGAAGGTATGAACGAACAAACGACATTGAACAAACTGATGGATGGATGGATGGATGGATGGATGGATGGATGGATGGATGGATGGATAGATGAAGTATTGGATAAACTGATGGATGGATTGATGGATGAAGTATTGGACAAACTGATGGATGGATGGGTGGATGGATGGATGGATGCAAGCAAGCAAGGAAGGAACGACCGAATGAGCGAACAAAGGATGGATGGATGGATGGATGGATGGATGTAAGGAAGGAAGGAAGGAAGGAAGAAAGGAAGAAAGTAAGAAAGGAAGAAAAGAAGGAAGGAATGAACGAACAAACGACATTGAACAAACTGATGGATGGATGGACGAAGGATTTTATTGTCATTGCACAGAGGAAAATGAAATTTTTATTTTCTCTCAGTACATAAAATGGATGTGTGCAAAAAAGCACCAATACGCCACTAGTTAACAGTGAGAATTTGTACTTAAATTAAAGTGTTGCCAGAAAATATAATGTGTTGATGGTGAGAATGTGTCTCAGCTTACCCACAACACCAGAGGACTTGAGCAGGAGGTGAATGGAGTAACAGGACAGACCTGCTACAGCCGTCAAGAGGAACCTGAGGACAAAACACAGCCATCAGAATCACTTCACATCTGATTAACTCTTAAACTATGCTCTCTCCAGAAGATCTTGAAGGAGAAACATTACAGTTCCTCCACTGCAGATTAATGTACTTGCGGCAAAGACAAAAAGCAAATTTCCAGCATCAAAACATTTGGTTTAATTAATTGTTTTCTGATGTCTATGATATTTTCTTTTAAAGAATAGACCAATTAAGTTTCAGTTTAACAATAATTTATACAGCAATCTAGAATTTAGAGCAGGGGTGTTCAAACTCACTCCCGGAGGGCCGGTGTTCTAGTTTAGTTCCAACTTCCTTCAACACACCTACCTGGGACTTTCTAGTATACCTGGAAAGAGCTTGATTAGCTCGTTCAAGCGTGTTTAATTGGCATTGGAACTAAAATACGCAGGACTGAGGTTGGTCATTTGATAACATATTTAAATATCTTTTTTAGTGATCACAGTGGAGCCCCAAAGCACTCTCTCAAATGGATTAGTTATTTTAAATCTTTATACTTTGTCACTATCCTTTAAATCACAAAGTTTCACCCATTTGTCAGCAAGTCGTCTATGAGACTTCAAGCTATAGGGAAATTTATTATGATCACTTATTAGTTTAGATATTTTAATACGTTCTGTTCTGCTAATATGCTTATAGTTTACATTTTTAAATCAATATATCTGTTATACTGAATGAATTAAATGTTATTTCACTTATATCCTTACATGTTATTTTCCCAAATGTTATTAGAAAATTTGAAGAAGACACTTAAAGTGATAGTTCACCCGAAAGTGAAAATTCGGTCATCATTTATTCATTCATTCATTTTCTTTTCGGCTTAGTCCCTTTATTAATCAGGGCTCGCTACAGCGGAATGAACCACCAACGTATCCAGCATTTGTTTTACGCAGCAAATGCCCTTCCAGCCACAATCCATCACTGGGAAACACCTATACACTCTCATTCACACACTACGGACAATTTAGCGTACCTAATTCACCTATAGCGCACGTCTTTGGACTGTGGGGGAAACCGGAGCACCCCGAGGAAACCCACGCCAACACGGGGAGAACAAACTCCACACAGAAACTCCAACTGACCCAGACGATGCTCGAACCAGTCACCTTCTTGCTGTGAGGCAACAGCACTACCTATTGCCGCACTGCGTCGCCCACAATTCTATAATATATACAGTATAATTTACTTTACTATAGTACTTCTGTGTTATTTGACACAGTTTGTAACTTCATAACTAACTCCAAAGACTAAAGACTCAATCTCTTAGAATTAATAAAAGGTTGGCGTTTCTGTGTGGAGTTTGCATGCTCTCCCTGCGTTTGCGGGGGTTTCCTCCGGGTGCTCCGGTTTACCCCACAGTCCAAAGACATGCGGTACAGGTGAATCGGGTAGGCTAAATTGTCCGTGGAGTGTATGAGTGTGAGTAAGTGTGTATGGATGTTTCCCAGAGATGGGTTGCAACTGAAAGGGCATCCGTATGGAGAGAGATTAGACTCAATAATAATTCACGCAAAAGACACGATGTACACATGCGTAGCCAAATTCACGTACGTAAAATATTTATTTATACTTACAAAAACAATTGACATGCACAAAATAAAAATACATTTTCATAAAATACGTTTCACAAATGCAAAACACCATTTGCAAATATATAAGAGTGTACAAAAAGTTTTGAATGTTTAAAATTCACGAGTTCATCCTGAATGAGAATGTGCAAATCCTCTCTCACGTACGACTCACCCTGAATACGAGTGTGTGCATTTTTGAGACTTTCCTGCCAGAAACAGGCAACTCGTACCTCTCAGCCAATCAGATAAGAGCTGTACTCGATGTCAACCACTCTGCGCTCCTTTTGCGCAGTCTGTTCCTCTAACCAACATGTAAGCTCGCATCTTATTGGCTACAGGGCACGAGTGACTCACGTGGGAGGTGTGTGCTGACAGGAAAGTCTCAAAAATGCACACACTCGTATTCAGGGTGAGTCGTACGTGAGAGAGGATTTGCACATTCTCATTCAGGATGAACTCGTGAATTTTAAACATTCAAAACTTTTTGTACACTCTTATATATTTGCAAATGGTGTTTTGCATTTGTGAAACGTATTTTATGAAAATGTATTTTTATTTTGTGCATGTCAATTGTTTTTGTAAGTATAAATAAATATTTTACGTACGTGAATTTGGCTACGCATGTGTACATCGTGTCTTTTGCGTGAATTATTATTGAGTCTAATCTCTCTCCATACATCCGCTGCATAAAACATGTGCTGGATAAGTTGGCGGTTCATTCCTCTGTGGCGACCCTGGATTAATAAAGGGACTAAGCCGAAAAGAAAATGAATGAATATTATAGAATTGACAGCTGCATGAACGCTACATTATATTGTAGTACTGACTTTACTAAAGCTGTAATATTTTGTGTAGAATACTTTAGTTTTTATTTATTCATTCATTCATTCATTTTCTAAAGCATTTTGGCTTTACTGTAAAATATAATGATGATGGAAGATGTTGTAGTAGGTTATTTGGGATGTGGTGTGTTTACCTTACACTCTCAGAAATAAAGGTACAGCTGTCACTGGGGCAGTGCCTTTTCAAAAGATACATATTTATACCCAAAGAGTCCACAGTGGTACCTCGAAGGTGCATATTAGTGCCCAAATGTACCTAAAAAGTACCTTTGAGGTACCATTATGGACGCTTCAGGTACACATATGTACCTTTTGAAAAGGTATTGCCCCAGTGACAGCTCCTGTGCATTTATTTCTGAGTGTATGTTATTAAAGGTGTTTTTTGTCACTACTTGTTTAGCCTGCATTAATGCATTCATATGCATGATGCATCTAGCAATGAAACATGAAGTTTTATGAGTGAATCACTGAATCATTTATTGAAAATGAGACGAAAATAAAAATAGGTTGTACCAATTATAAGGCTAGATTTCTACATTTAGCATAATTACCTACAGTAGGAGTTACAGTGAAGTTTTCACAGTACTGAATATTTTTATTTATTTATTTTTTTTGGCTTTTATTTTAACAAAACAAAACAGAACAGAACAATGACCACAGTTTACAACCAACACATTTCTCAACATCACAGCACATAATAAACATAAAAAAGGAGAAAAATACAAAGTAATAATGATAATAGAAGAATACATAAATTAACCAAGGTTCATGGTGATCTAAGGTTTTGCAAAAATGTACCTGAAATCCTGGGACCTACATATTCAAGGAAAGGAGTCCAGATCTGATAAAAAGTGTCACTTTTTCCCTTTGACCAGTGGGTAAAATATTCCAATGACATAAGATCAAATATTACCTTATGCCATTCTGATACTGTTGGTGGTTTATCAGATATCCATTTAAGAAAAATACACTTACGGGCAGCATAGGTAAGAAAGTTAAACAACTTCCTGTTTCTTGCACTTTTCAAATTATTATCAGTAAGACCAAACAAAAAATGAAGCGAATCGAAGTTACATCTTGTATTAAATATAAGACTTAATCTCCTACAAATCTGCACCCAATAGCCTTTGATATATAGTACTGAATATTTTACTATTTATTTTTATTCAGCTGATTATTTCTCCATTTTATTTGTAATAAAATTACAGCTTTCTCTGAACTCTTACAGAGTTCTGTTTGTTAAAACCAAAAGTGTCTTGCAGTGCTGTTTTTGTAATAAATGGAAAGCAAATTACATTTGTCTCTTCCCCTTTTTGGCTGATCCGAAAAGTGGCCCGATCCGTGACACAAAAACCCTAATGTGATCTGAGCTGTGAGATCTGTGATCTGTTACACCACTACTAATCAGATACAAAATCCTAAACAGGACGTCTCATTCTTGACCCTCTACTTTTGACTTACCATACTGACATTTAACTGACCTTTAATCTGAAATGGTTTTGGCTCTCTCAGTTATAGTTCTTATTATATAAATATATTATACATATATTTATGATTACAAACGTATAAATAAATACAAAAATATATATTATAGCTAGTATTTAAAGTAAAATGCATTCACGACCGTTCAGTGTATAGTGTACAGTGTTATACTTTTTCCCTTCTATATTAGTGTTGTTGTGTAAGATTTACTGCTGAATGAATCTTGGGAAAACGCCAGTGTTTGTGTTGGAAGCTAAAAAGTACGTCTGCTGATAAGCTATTCTTTGAAACCCAGTGATCAAACAAACCAGTAGCCAATATTAACCAATTCATCTTTTATCTATAATGTAATGGAAATCCTGTGCTCGCCAACTGTAAAGAAAGGCTAAACTGTATCACAAATATCTTGCAAAGTCATTATTGTTCTTTCACGAAAGCTCTGCATTATCACAATGTGTTTTCATCAAAACATTTAAAACTAAACACAGTGTGAACATTTCGAGCTTATCTGCACTTTTAAACACATTTGTCCTTTTCCAGCATGGTATTATTAAGCAATGTCAGCAATCTAGGCTCATATTCACAAAACGTTTTACCATAGTTTTCCTAAATATCTGTACAAGTTTAGCCTGCTTTCTCTAGATAAGGATAATGGATTGTTCACCCAAATATTTAAATTACCTTATCATTTACTCCCCCTCATGTGGATTTAAATCAAGTTTCTTAAATTATTTATGAGTTGGTTTATTGCTTTATTAACCTGGCCACCGGTATGAAAAACAAATACTATGGGAGTCAATGGTTATCAGTTTCTAGCATACTTCAAAATATCTTCTTTTGTGTTTAACAGAAGAAAAATACTTGGGTTTGTGGTGATATTAGGTGATAACATAATTTTCAGTTTTAGGTGAACTGTCCCCGCAGGAGGCAGACGGTGCCTGAAATCAGTGTATTTCAGGTCCATTTGGATGATAAGTACCTGCAAAGTGGCAGTTAATTGACAACACACAGAGACAAGCTCTGGAACGACTGTATTCAAATGAGATGGATCGTCATACACTTCAGAAGCTGCCTTTAGCATGTAAAATAAGTATTGCCCACAGGAAGTAAATTCAGTGTTTACATGTTGAATACAATGCATCTACAGTAAAGACGCAGGAATCTGCATTGATTTTAAATTATTTTTAAAAAATGCTATATTGTCACAGTTCTAGAAAAGAAAAGAAAGAAAGAGCTTTATTGCCAGGTATGTTCACACATACAAGGAATTTTTTTGGTGACAGAGCTTCTACAGTACAACAGCATTACAGAGACAGGACAAAAAACAGATTATAAATATATAAAAAAAATGCTTCCTTAGACAGTATACATTTTATTTACGTGCTGTTTTCATTAACTAACTAAAATTCTGGTCTAAAACTGATATTTATGTAAGCAGCTGACACAAAAACTGAAGGCAAAAAGTATATTATATTATATTATATTATATTATATTATATTATATTATATTATATTATATTATATTATATTATATTATATTAAATTATATTACACTATATTATATATATATTTATATACATATATATATATATATATATATATATATATATATATATATATATATATATATATATATATATATATATATATATATATATATATATATATGTGTGTGTATATATAAAACAAATAAATAAATATATATTTATAAATATATAAATGTATGTATTTATACATAAATATACATTAAAATACATTCTTGGATAACTGTATCAATTTTAAATATAATTTAAAATATTTTTTCTTACTTTTCATTCATTTTTATTTATCTTTTATCTAATGAGACGTGGAATAAATTGGCTTTAACGGTAAACGCGATGCTATTATTTAGAAGCTATTATTTTTATTCATTTATATCCACATTTATTGAATAAAATAGATGCTGAACAGTCAAAATGTGCCATCGGGGAAGCAATAATTAAAATTCAATGATTTTGGTCCCTCAAAACTACTTCTGCAAACAAAACAATGATAATTTAGCTGAAAATTTACTGCATATCCAAAGGGAAGTCCAAGGTCAAAACTATGACTATAAAAAGTCATGCAGAACAACATTATTACTGTTTTCAGCTAAACTTAAGTGAACTTCTAACATTATTACAAATATTTCATCACTATTAAAACATTCTTTATATACAGTATAAAAACCACACAAAAGTGATCCTGACAAAAAAATGGTCTAATAATAGTTAAACTGGACTCCATAATTTAAATAATATCTTCAGAAAAAATCTTTTTTGAAAGAAATAAAACATTTCCCCTCACATTTATTTCTAGAATTGTTCTTCTTGTCTATTTGTTTTGATGTAATCCATGTAGATGCATGCTTTATAAGAGGGTCACAAACGTTTTCTAAATTTAAAGTAACTTCCTAATAATCTGCTTACAACCAACAAAATTAATGATTTTTACAAGTAAACTGAGTATATTTTAGTTCCATACTTTAATATACTTTTTTGGATAATTGTATTCATTTTACAATTGTAGTATTTCTTATTTATTAATTGATCTTTTTGTTTATCTTTTTCAAACCATGTAATAAGATATGGACTAAACTGGCTTTCCAGGTAAATGCACTTAAAATATTTATTCTTTGACTACAAAAAGTCTTGCAGAACTTTAATGAATGTTTTTATCCACTCTCAGAAAAAAGGTACACGGTGGTACAAATAATGTTCCTTAAAGTTATACATTATATGGTACAGAAAAGACCTCTTATGATACTGTTCTGTACCATAAAAGGTTAATTGAAATAAAGGTGTGCAATTGTTCTCATAAAAAAGGTACATAAGTGTCAGACAACTCCTCCTTTATTACAATATCTATGAAAATAAATATGACTGGAAATGCAAAGTGATTTATGAATAATTTCCATATAAAACATGGGTCCTCATTTAAAAGCATATAATACACTAATTATTAACTTCTATAATACAAAACAACTGGTAAAACAAAACTATAGGCATTGTAGACTAAACATTTCAGGCATTTTAATGAACATTTGCTAAGCATTTTCTGATAAATACAGTTTCATTATTGATATCTGCACCTTTTGGCTTTTGCTTTTCACTACACACATGAGCTGGCAAAAGTCCTGCATATGCAAAGTGTTCATGCAGACATTTTAGTATTGTAAAACTAATCAAACATTGTGAATATCTCATTACAATACTATTGCAGAATTCTATTTCTATTTTAAAATTAAGTAAATTAAATGAACTTTTAAGTGATTACAAAGGTATTGTGTGAGAATTGGAGAAATAAAGTTTTATATTGTAGATGGGAGAATGTGTTTCTGTAACATGTTTATGAAAAGTGTTGTGAAATGTTCAGCAAAAAGTAGATTTTTTAATTTATGTTAAAGTATTTTTTATTCTTTATTGTAAATGGAAAAGCTGCATTTACACACAAATAAACTTTTATAAAACATTGTTTAATAAATGTATTTGATGTTTTATATTTACTGAAAATAAATTTGGGATATACAGTAGTAAAATGCCTTTAAATAGTTCTTGAAGGAACACATTTTACACATTTAAGGTAAAAAAGTGTCTTGTCACTCTAGTGGTACCTTCATGGATCAGATTTGTACATTTAATGAAGGTACAATATCGTATCTGGAGGTTTTTTTAAAACCAAGGGTACATTTTGTTTTCCCATGGTAAAAATCGTGTCCTTAAAAGGTACAAACTTTGCCTTAAGGTACGATTCTGTTCCATAAAAAGGTACTGCCCCAGTGACAAGGGTTTGTACCTTCTTTGGTACAACATTGTATAAAGTATAAACACCATGCAAAGGTGAACCTCCCAAAACTTTATTAATCAGGGGTCGCCACAGCAGAATGAATCGCCAACTTATCCAGCATATGTTTTATGCAGCAGATGCTCTACCAGCTGCAACCCATCACTGGGAAACACACATTCTCATTCCCACACATACACTACAGACATTTTAGCTTACCCAATTCACCTATATCACGTCTTTGGACTTGTGGGGGAAACCACAGCACCCGGAGGAAACCCACCGGAACGCAGGGAGAACATGCAAACTCCAAATCGCATCGCCTTTCTTGCACATTATATTATTGTTTCCAGAGTGTGCTGGATATATATCTTGTCCAGTTTTTTGTCCATGTGATTCACTACATCACATATAAACACATGCTTGGTAAGAGGGCATGTTAGCAAAAGTTTTAAAAACTCATTCATTCATTTTCCTTCAGCTTAGTCCTTTTTATATATATCAGGGGTCGCCACAGCTGAATAAACTGCCAGCTTATCCAATATATGTTTTACACAGCAGATGTCCTTCCAGCTGCAACCCAGTACTGGCAAACACCCATACACGCTCATTAACATACACCACGGCCAATTCCTCTATAGCACATGTCTTTGGACTGTGGGGGAACCCGGGTCACCCGGAAGAAAACCCACACCAACACAGGGAGAACATGCAAACTCCAAATGCCAACTAACCCAGCTGGGACTCGAACCAGTGACCTTCTTGCTGTGAGGTGACAGTGCTAACCACTGAGCCATCATGTCACCCAGTTTCATAAACTTTACAAAGTTAAAGTAACTTCCTAATAAATCTGCTAAAATAATCTGCTTACAACCAACAAAATGAAGGCATTTTTAACACAAGGCCTGCTTAAACTGCTTCATAACAGGCATGCGTGAGGTCTTCACCACCATGAGGTAGATGAATTTACTGTTTTATACCTGGAAATAAGACTATGTTTGGAGGAATTGGTCTTGGCCTGTGAGGTAATGTGATCGGCAGGATTCAGTTGCCTGTAACCTGACTGGATCTGGGGAACTAGACGTCTCTCCTTGCTAGTCAAACCAAGACGACCCGCCAGAAGAAACCAAATATGACAGCTATATTAGATTTAGGGGGGGGGGGGGCAGAGGGATGTTAAAGGGGCGTGACCAGATCAGGTCATGGCCTTTAAGGGGCCTTGGAGAAACATAAGGGGAGGAGCTTACTAGTGGAAATTTTTAAGAAGGAAGGGAATAAAGATTAAATGGGGGACACACATGTGCTCACTTTCCTCCTTTACTCTTTGGAAAACTACTAATAAGAACTGCTCGCCAGAATATACACTGCAAAAAAAATATCTGTTAATCAACAGTTTCAAGTGTTTTCTGTTAATTTACAGTTGTGAATTGCATTATGGGATGTTGATCTCTGCTCTGTTGACTTTTGATGTTGAAAATGCAACTCTACAGTTTAACAAAGGGACTTTTATTGACATTTTAATAGTTTAAAATAATATAATATACAAAAGAAATAAGTCTATAAAATGACACAAAATGTACTGGCGGTTTATTACAAGGTTTTGTTTAGGAATAAACAACATCAACCTAGATTATATATTTCCTTAAATTATTAAAAATGCTATTAAGAGTCTCTTTTTTTGAACTTTTTAAGGTTAGATGTTGGAAGAAAGATCAAGATCCCATAATGCAATTCAAAAGCATATATAAACAGGGGGAAACAAAAACATGAACCACAAAATACTGAAAACTGATAATTTACTCATATATTTTACAGGGTAGTATTCTTGTTGCTTTACAGCTTTTAGTGGAAGTCAACATTTTTAATTTAAATAAATATTTGATAAAATAAAATGTGAGTACAATTGTTTATTTTATAATTAGCATAATAATAATAATAATAATAATAATAATAATAATAATAATAATAATAATAATAATAATAATAATAATCATAATAATCATAATAATCATAATAATACAGATTTAAAATATATTTTAAAAATATTCAAGTTTGAGCAATTTTGTAGTTCACTGTCATTTTTATCATGTTTTTGTATTATGTCTATACAGCTTTTAGTACTTTTTTATTTTAGATTGAAGTATCCACTGTATTATATCGCGTATTCCACTCTTTTCTGATCTTTCTGATCTTTTCTGAACTACACACTATCTTACTTAATTGTTTTGGACTATTGTCACTTTTGTTTTGAATACTCTGGTTTGTATATTTATTAACAGTTGGAGTCAGATTTATTAGCCCCCCTGTTTATTGTTTTCCCCAACTACTGTTTATCGGAGATTATAAGTAGACTGTTAGGTTGGGGTTAGTGTAAGTTGACATGTACTTACAAAGTTTCTTATAGTCAGTTAAATGTCTGTTTAGCAGCAGTATCAGCAGATATTAAGCAGACAGTCTGATAATACTCAAATGGACCATCAATATAAAGTGTTACCCTTTTTTGCAGTGCTTTAAAACTCCTGAAACATGAGCTAAAGTTTTTTTTTTTTTAGTAAATAGGCCAAACAATGGTTTGCTTGTCATTTAACACAATGCAATGGGTGGGCCTTTTCCATAGAAAGTCCTTTCTGACCCATATTCATCAGCACTAACAGCCTCCAAAAGGGAACACTCAATTATTCAAGAGCATGTCTGGAAAAATAACATATGGAAAACAAAGCTTTAATTACCATGGCAATTAGACCGCCAATGGGTTGCCAAATGCTTGACATTCAGGTAAAGTGGAAAAAAGAGAAGGCTGAATCACTGAGGGCTGAAGGTGACAGATTCATTTGCATGACTATGAGATGATTCAATGATGCTTCACATCACACAAGCACACAACAACCAGTTACATTCCCTGTCAATCAGTCGTTAAAAAGATAATGAGGGGTTTTGACTTACAAAAACAGCAATATGCCAGTATTGGCCATAGCGTAGGCCAATCCCAGAATCCCACTGCCCATAATGGCATTGCCCAAATTGAAGACCGACATGCCAAAAGAAGTCTTCCCATCAAACTGAGAGAGAAAAATCAGATTGGTGTCAACAAACATGTACAGTTGAAGTCAGAATTATTGTACATTCATTCCCTCAATTTCTTTCCCAGATTTTCTCAACACATTTCTAAACATAATAGTTTAATAACTCATTTCTAATAACGGATTTATTTTATCTTTGCTATGATGACAGTAAATAATATTTGACTAGATATTTTTCCAAGACACTTCTATACAGCTTAAAGTGACATTTAAAGGCTTAACTAGGTTAATTAGATTAACTAGGCAGGTTAGGGTAATTAGGCAAGTCATTGTATAATGATGGTTTGTTCTGTAGACCAGTGTTTCCCAACCCTGTTCCTGGAGGCAACTAACAGTTCATGTTTTGGATGTCTCCCTCATCTGACCCATTAACTTCAGGTTTTGGAGTCTCTTCTAATGTTCTGATGAGTTGTTTCAGGTGTGTTTGATTAGGGAGAGGATGAAAATGTGTATTGTTGGCGTGCCTTCAGGAACAGGGCTGGGAAACTCTGTATTAGAAGAGACTCCAAAATCTGAAGTTAATGGGTCAGATGAGGGAGACATCCAAAACATGAACTGTTGGTGTGCCTCCAGGAACAGGGTTGGGAAACACTGCTGTAGACAATCGGAAAAAAATATTGCTTCAGTGGCCGATCGCACCGAACACGCTTTTTGCGTTGAGAGGCGCATCTTTTGACCGATTTAGGAGCCGATCAAACCGAACGCACTTTACTGTTCTAAAAACGCAAGGCACCACTCTTTGTTAACAAGAAAAAAAGCAGTGCGGTGTGCTTTTTATGTCGCTAGACAACGACTGAATCAGCTGCATATTGTGTGCTTGAGTGTTGCTCTTGATATCGTTATAATTTTAATATTTAATAATATTGTGATATTCAATATTATTGAAGTCATACAGTACTGGATAACTCAAAACAGCAACTAGTCTCTCCTCAATCTTCAAAAGTCTCCATAGTCGTCTTATCAACACAAACACTGCTGCCGTCTCACCGGAAACCCCACCTCTGCTTTCACTTGATTGGAGAATAAAAAAAGACGCAAGCGACGTAACGCGAGGTACGCAGATTGCCCATTAGTGGATTATTTGGGGTGATCGGCCCCTAAAGAAGCTAATAATATTGCTAATTTATTTATTTTTTTTTTTTTTTACAGTGAAGTAATGTTGTTTTACAGCTTTAAAAGGTTAAGTAGAAGTCAACATTTTTTATTTAAATAAAAATTTGGTAAAATTAAATATGAGGGAAATTGTTTATTTTATAAATAACATAATAATAACAATATAAAATAATATATTTTTTTTTAATTATTGATTTAAAATATATATTTTTTTAAATATTTAAGTTTGAGCAATTTTGTTGTTCATTGTCATTTTTATCATTTGTGTAATATATGTCTATATACATTTTAGAACTTTGTTATTTTAGTTTTAATGTAGACTAAACATTTCAGAATTAAATAGAAATATTTCCTTGGCAACTTGCTGAAATAAAGAAAATACATATTTAATTAAGTTTTTTTTGTAATCTTATAGTTGAGTTAACAACAAAGACACTAACTTGACAACACAAACACTGCTGTCACATCAGTGGAAACCCCACCTTCGCATTTAATTGATTGGAAAGTGAAAAAGATGCAAGTGACGTAATCCATTTGAAAAAAGTCAACTCCGAGCGGAAAAAGTGTGAGCACACAACGGCAAAAACGCGAGGCACAGCAGGCGGTTAAAAAAGCTCAAGGCGTGCAGGGCGCATAAGAAGCACGCAAAACACTTCTGGCCATTAGTAAATCATTGAAAAGATGAGCCCCTCAATGCAAAAAGAGCGTTTGATGTCATCGGCCCCTACGGAGGCTAGTAATATTGACCTTAAAAAGGTTTTAAAAAATTGAAAAGCTTATATTCCGTCCAAAACAAAACAAAAGACTTTCTCCAGAAGAAAAAATATTATAGGAAATACTGTGAAAAATTCCTTCCCCTGTGAAACATCATTTGTGAAATATTCACAGGAGGGTGAATAATTTTAACTTCAACTGTATATCATTTCATTTCGGTGTTCATATTTCATTATTTACTTCTGTTACTTATAACGTTACACTTACATCTGTGAAACGTGGCTTCTTGCTCTCGCTGTTGGGCAGGAACTCAATGTTCTCCGCAAGAGTGCTGTCAGGATCTTCAAATCTGTTGAACGGACGACAGCAGACATTTAATCGATAATGATCTCGCAAGTTGCCTTAATGAACTACTTCCAACTTCCTTAGTAAGTAACATCATTTTTGGGGGGTTATTGACATACCTGTCGTGATGGGTACCATTTCTGAGGGTTGACAGAGATTGAGGATCCATCACCGAGCAGGAAAAAGCAAGAAAAGAGGGCAAAACATGCACTTAGACAAGTGAACACACCATGCCAGATGATAAAAGTGATTTAAAAATGAAAGTTTGCATTGATAGACTTCAGAAGGGAAGCTCATGACACAAATGAAACGTTGTAATGGGTTGCAGTTCTGATGAAAGCAGAGAAAACACAACGATGATAAAACCAATGAAGCAAAACCACTGTTTAAAGTGGCCTCATTCTCCATGCAGAAAGCAAACACTTTCATTTAGAAATGCACACATGCACTTGATTTCACCAGTGGTGTAAAGTAATGAATTACAAATACTCAAATTAAGCCCAATCCCAATTCTATTTTTGTACCCCTGCACCTTCCCCTTAAAACAGAGTGTGAATGGGAAGGGCTTAAAAGTTTTCCCCTAAGAAATGGGACAGCACTACAGCACTTGCACACTTCATAATATGTCATCGCGATCTCTTCATATGAGATTGATGATCGCGACTGCTGTAGTTATTCCAGTTGCGTTATTTTTTGGGATTTATCTTCAGCAAATCACTGAAGGCAACAATATCATGTTATCATGATGATATAACATGGCATTACGCTCGTAACTGTACTGAGCATTTACACCATGGTCATCTATGTTAACACACGAAAACAACACTAACATTATAGCAGTCACTGTAAACCAGACTTTTCTCACAGGGTATTCGAGTGTCGTTGAGTGTCAGAATGTTGTGGGACTGCTATACAGGAGTTATTACTATAGCTAGCAAAATTTAGCGGTTTTTATTTTAGCGATTTTTTTAAAGCATGACAGTAAAACACATACGCGGTTATGAATATATTAAAACATGTGCTTGTTTGTTGTAAAAATTGGTAATAATGACAAAAAAAAATACAAATTTGTGCCTCTCTTTACTTCCATGTGCAGCTATGTTGCCGTTGCAGCTGGTGTTACGTCCTTTCAGATGCTAATAGTAAACTAAGGCAGGGACGTCCGCTCAGGGAAGGCCATCATCCTCACCTGCCATCATGAGATGTATACTAATGATAAATTAAATATTTGTCCACCGATCTGTGCTATTTCTGTATGATTCAAATGACTTAAATCATTTTTATGATTAGCGTATTTCCTGTTTAATTACAGCCCGAGCTGTGCTTCACGTCAGATTGCGCAATCCCTTGCAAACTGGCTTGAGCCCACCCCTTTTGCTCACTCAGTGTATGCGACCAATTTAATGCTTTATTAAAATGTTTTTATACATTCTAGACATTTTTATTATATATATATATATATATATATATATATATATATATATATATATATATATATATATATATATATATATATATATATATATATATATATATATATATATGTCCTCACTTTCCATATAATAGGTAATGTACTTTACGTATATCTATCACTTATTTAGTGTTAGACTCTGACATAAAGCCGCACTGAAAAGACATGAGGTGTGGCAGGCAGTAGCTCTGCTGCACTGATGAGGGCACGCGTGAGCTCACGTTATTTCTGTTCAGTGGTTGCTCTTCTACGCAGTAAAGTTCAATAGGAGTCTGTTGTTTTATGTTTTGCACTGACTGACTGCAAAAAAAAATGCTTGTTATGATATATAAAACACAATTGGTTGCTTGTAAATCTGACTTTTGACTTTGAAAGAGTCAGTGCCTCACCAGCCACAAATCTAACTGCACGTCGCTGAACAAAGGGTATCTGACATAACATATAGTAGTTTAGTGTGTGCGTGACAAATGAATGGAGAAAGACACAACTAAAAACCAAATATCACTGCAATTATTTATTGCCCATACTTCCAGTGAAACCAGTGAAAATATACTGTACAGTGAAAGAAAAACATCTATTCGTACTCCTTGGTTTCGAGTGTGGTCCTGAAAAATCTCTGGCTGTTTCTCAATATGCGTTCTCCTGCGTTCTTTCATCCTCGTGTTCTGGTGTAACGTCATCATCAACTGCTAAAGTTCAGTTCCAAAACTCAAGACTGCAAGAACGGAAGAAGTGTGAAAGTTCCCGCATGTGTTCTTGATATCGAGGACGCCCAGATATCTAGATGTCTCAGAAGTCATTGTGACTGGAGGTGGGAGGCGCAGCATTTTCAATCATTCATTCATTCATTCATTCATTCATTCATTCATTTTCTTTTCGGCTTATATTAATCCGGGGCTGCCAAAGAGGAATATACCACCAACATATCCAGCACGTTTTTACGCAGCGGATGCCCTTCCAGCCGCAACCCATCTCTGGGAATCATCCATACACACTCGCACTCATACACTACAGATAATTTAGCCTACCCAATTCACCTGTACCACA
The DNA here is from genome assembly GCF_903798145.1 of Danio aesculapii. Taxonomy (NCBI): domain Eukaryota; kingdom Metazoa; phylum Chordata; class Actinopteri; order Cypriniformes; family Danionidae; genus Danio; species Danio aesculapii. The sequence goes on from NC_079440.1 coordinate 55,844,535, forward strand.
TGTCTTTGGACTGTTGGGGAAACAGGAGCACCAGGAGGAAACCCACGCGAACGCAGGGAGAACATGCAAACACAAAGAAATGCCAACTGACCCAGCCGAGGCTCGAACCAGCGACTTTCTTGCTGTGAGGCGACAGCACTACCTACTGCGCCACTGCGTTGCCCGGCGCAGCATTTTATATAGATATATTATTAAAGTTCAGAGATATAACCCATTTACTCCAGGAGTTTCTCTAAATGAAGCGGTGAAAGTAAACATTACCATGAAAATCTTAATTGAGGCATAAACACATTAAGGGTGTTTATTTGCTGAAATTTGTAATAAAATCAGTTTTATTTGTATTGTGCAGCATATATTTGTAAGGTTTTTATGCATAGTTTATATTGTGAAAAGGGGAAAACAATAAATTGTTGTATGAATGCTGCAATGTTTCAATAATTATCTATTAAAAGCGCGTGAAGGTCATGTGACCATCAGGAAGAACCAGTGAAGAAAGCAATATCTCAATTCTCAGACGAAGCGTTCTCTGTTCTCGTGGTCTCCCGAGTTTGATCTTCCGAGGTAACTTGGTAAGACCACTATCCATGAGATCGCAAGTCTGTACTCTGCAGTGTTTCAATGTTATCAATCCCTTTCCGTAAGCCTGGCATCTTCAAGCTAAAGAGAATTGGGACACCCTGAACCCTTCACGTACAAAACGAGGGATAGGGGTAAGAGAAAGGGCTAAGGGGTAGAATAGGGATTGGGCCTTACTGTAGTTTTTCTCACAAATTCTAAAACTTCAGTAAGTACATTAGGACGCCACAGTGGCTCAGTGGCTAACACTGTCGCCTCACAACAAGAAAGTCTGGACACAGCTGGGTCAGTTGGCATTTCTGTGTGGAGTTTGCATGCTCTCCCCGTGTTGGCGTGGGTTTCCTCCAGGTTTCTCCCACAGTCCAAACACATGCGCTATAGGTGAATTGGGTAAACAAACTTGGCCGTAGTGTATGTGTGAATGTGAGAGTGTTTAGTGCCAACTTTATTAATATGTGATGGAAAATTTTTATGATGAACAACATATTTTGTAAAATGTAGACAAATTCAGAACGTACCATCCTAGGACAAAGTCACACACATTGAAGCACTCCTGATCAGAGGAGTTAGAAAACCACAAGAAGATCTATTTCTTCTGCCAGAAATGTATCTTTCCTGGAGTTTGGCACAAATGTGAGCGTTTGGCCTAGTAGAATAACCAGTGCCGTGATTTCCATGCAACCAAATCACAGATACAAGAATTCCATCAGACTAAACAACCTCAAGACACTGACAATTATAAATGCAGCAAACATGTACAGTGTGGAAGCATTAATTAGTGTCCAAGAAGATGCTAAATCTTTACACGCTACAACTAACAGACTGTTTAGACTGCAGGATGAGAAGATGATTGCCTACTGTATGAACTGAAAACCCCAAATGGTCTTTAAAATAAATAAATGCACTACAGAATGTTACGTTTTCAATCACATGCTCAGATGGCATGTATTCTGTCAGTGAAGAATGAGCTTGGTTTGTGGAACAAATGCTGGACATTCGTAGATTGTCAACATTATTATTAACATAGTTACAGGGGTGACACGGCGGTGCAGTGAGTAGAACTGTCGCCTCACAGCAAGAAGGTCGCTGGTTTGAGCCCCAGCTGGATCAGCTGGCATTTCTGTGTGGAGTTTGCATGCTCTCCCTGTGTTGGCGTGGGTGCTCAAATCCAAAGACATGGGCTATAGATGAATTGAATAAGCTGAATTGGCCGTAGTGTATGTGTGTGAATGTGAGAGTGTATGGGTGTCTCCCGGTGCTGGGTTGCGGCTGGAAGGGCATCGGCTGCGTAAAACATATGCTGGATAAGTTGGCGGCTCATTCGGCTGTGGTGACCCCTGATTAACAAAGGGACTAAGCCGAAAGGAAAATGAATAAAAGAACAGTGGTTAGCACTGTCGCCTCACAGCAAGAAGGTTGCTGGTTCAAGTCCCAGCTGGGCCAGTTGGCGTTTCTGTATGGTGTTTGCATGTTCTCCCCGTGTTGGCGTGGGCTTCCCTCGGGTGCTCTGGTTTCCCCCACAGTCCAAAGATATGTTGTACAGGTGAACGGAGTAAACAAAATTGGCCATAGTATGACTGTGCCACTGAGCCGTCCTAATGAACCTACTGAAGTATTAGAATTTGTGAGAAAAACTACAATAAGGCCCAATCCCAATTCTACCCCTTAGCACTTTCTCTTACCCCTATCCCTCGTTTTGCACGAGAAGGGTTCAGTAATACAAAATTGTATGACTGTGTATGGGTGTTTCTTAATACTGGGTTGTGGCTGGAAGGGCATCCACTGTGCAAAACATATGCTGGAATAGTTGGCGGTTCTTTCCGCTGTGGCGACCTCTGATAAATAAGAGACTACGCTGAAGGAAAATGAATAAATGAATATACTCACAGCTAGCTTTTTGATGCTTTTGGTTCATTTTTGGGTTATACAGATTTCACTCTGCATGTAAACACATCCACCAGACTTCTGTCGGGTTATTCTATTATATATTATATACATATTAATGTAATGCGTTCTCACATTTAATTAATCTCACATTTTAAAATATAGTACACGAATGGCAAACAATTTAATTTAAACTTAGAAGCACACAAGAAAATACAACCATTTTTAATTTGCAGGGCATATGGTGGAATCATTTTCACAGTGACTTACTACTCTTGTGTACATTTAGAAGGGGTCATTTTTACTCATACTTTACTAATAAAAATCATATCTTTTACTTGAGTATGATTTTTCAGTACTCTTTCCACCACTGGATCTTACAGATGCATGGCACTGAAAACCACTGATTGCAGATGAAACCGAATCATTACAGTGATGCAAAAGTGCTTACTGTTCTTCCTCCATCATGGTCTTCATCGGCACACACATTTCCTCCCCCAGGTCATGGCCTTTCCCATTGGGTAGGATACTCATTTCTGATCTGGCAGGTTCCATGGTGGAAGCAGTCGATATCCCACAGTTCTTTCTTTGTGCCAGTTGTCCAACACCCAGTTGCTGACAAAAATAAAGTATTTAAAAATTAAATGGCATGAATATTAACTAGAATCACAAAAGATGATACTACACATATTTAAAAACAAAGGACAGTAAACGAAGAGACTTTTATTAATTTTTAGCGAAAAAGGGAGTTAAAGCCCCTGTCACGAAAACAAATTCCTCGTATGTGTAAACATACCTGGCAATAAAGCTCTTTCTGATTCTGATTCTGATTAAAGGGTTATTTCATATAATTCTATATATATATATATTTTCCCCTTTACCTTATTGTTTATTTATTTCTATTTCTTTCTTTTTATTCTTGTGTTGAACACAAGTTTACATGCAAACAGAGGAAGGTAATTATTGCTGTAAGAGAAAGTGGATGTACAGAATTTGTGCTTATATTTGTGAGTGTATCCACATGTATGATCTCTGACATGTATTTGATGTAAGTGTAAAACTAATTGAGAAAATAAAAAGATAATAAAAAAGGGTTAGTTCATTAAAAAAATTATATTTATTTACCACTGACCACTCCTCAAGTGCTTTCAAACCTGTTTGAGTGTCTTACTTCTGTTGAACACAAAAGAAGATATTTTGAAGAATGTTGGAAACTGGTAATTATTGGCTTCCATGGTATTTGTTTTTGTATTTTTTGTATTTGTTCAATAAGTTTCCAAGCAGTGGCATTGCGAGGGGGGCCTTTGGGGGGGTTAAGCCCCTGATGTATTGTCAAAAGCCCCTGAACTTTGGAATATTTTGCATTTAAAAAAAAGGTTGTGTAACATTTATCCAGGTACTTAAAATCACCACATACATCACACGCATTATACTTAACGCAGATTTTGTATCTGGTATTTAAATATCCAGCTGTTCAGCAGTACCTGTTTGTACCGGCAGATGAGAGTGGGACTGTTATCACACGGCAAGTGTTAAAAAAAAATCCAACCACTGCACTGCCGCCATTTATTCATTATTTTGAGAAGCTGAAGCTGATGAGGTAATAATACAACTGTTTCGCGAAACTGAATAATTCTAACTACTGATGAAGCTTAATATTTGTTTTCACAGTATAAAATGTGTGTAGTTTTGGTGAAATAATATAACTGTAATCAATAATATGTGCGTCATATCAATGTAAATACATGCAAATTATTCGGGAAAATGTAAATTGTACTATCTTTCTAGATATGATATAGATATCTAGACATATTTATCTAGCTATGGTATAGTCAGTCACATCTGTTTCTGAAGCGAGCAGGGGTGTTCAGCGGGGTGAATTAGAAGTACTTTTTTTGGAGGGGGGACTTCTTTGGGGCTAAGCCCCTTATCGCTTTTGACCCTAGCAACGCCCCTGTTTCCAAAATTCTTCAAAACAATTTCTTTAGTTTTCAACAGAAGAAAGAAACTCAAAACGTTTTGGAACCACTTGAGTTTGAGTCAATTTTTGGTGAACTAACCCTTTAATGAGGTATTAACATTCTTCTTCGTCTAAAAATTAATATTGTTTTACACATTATGGACTTTTATTTACGACACAACTGCATTTCCGTGGACTATAAATAATAATTCCTGAAAATAGTTTTTAAAAAGTGCAAATATTTTAAATTATACAATTATTGTCTCCATATTTACTACAAAAATGCAACTTCCCGACACAATACAGCATTTTTTGTCATTTCCAAAGATCCACATGTGATTGTATTGACAACTTATACACTCCGGCACAGTGGCTCAGTTAGCAGTTAGCACTGTTGCCTCACCAATGTTAGAATAGCTTTGGATTTTTCATTAGTTTTAGTGTTTATTTCTTTTTAACTTTGTTTTAAATTCAGTTAGTTTTAATTAGTTTTTAGAGGCAGATTTACTAGTTTTTATTAGTTTCTATATTTTGAAATTGCTTAGTTTTTGTTTAGTTTTTATTACTATCAGTATTAGTTTTATCTTATTTTTTGTAAATAAGGATATTTGTTAGGTGGAAGAATCAAAATCATCAGAATAAACACTGTATAGGCTAATAAAACTCAACCAAAGATACACTTTTTGAAACATGTATTCAGAGGACACATGAAGACTATCATCTACCCATCCTTAAATTCAAATACAACAGCCCAAAAGACAGCAGCCCTAAGCACAATATGTGTGCAAGGCTGCTTCTGAGGTTAGATACACAGTAGTGATGCGAAGTTCGGTTCTTAAACGAGAACCGAATCAATTGTGACAATCTTCCCAAGTTCAGACTCAACATATCAAAAATATGTAGTCAGCAATCCTAATTTCAGTCAGTTAAAACATCACCATGATCTGAGAATTAAGTTTTGCAACCCAACTGAAGCATGATTCACTTATTTTAAAGTCCATTATGACTTTCTGTTATGAAATAAACTGCGTTTCGCCAGATCCTTTCATTTAAGCTCTCGAGTCGGGTTAACCTGCGCTGCAGTTGTTCAAATTTAGTTCAGTCACAGAAGGATTCGATTAGGATTCGATTTCTATTTCTTTGAACATCCAGTTACAAAGAACGATTTGTTCACGATCGCAATCACTAATACAGAAATAAAACTCATTACTGGGCACAAATGTGTTCAATTAATACTTTTAATTCTCTGCTAAGGTCGTATTTAATATGGTCACCGTGCTTCCGTCATGTACACTTGTTGTTTTTGTTGTGGGAGCAACAACGAGGAGTAGTGTTTGAGTGTGTGTGTTTATGGGTGTTTACCAGTGCTGGGTGGTGGCTGGAAGGGCATCTGCTGCGTAAAATATTTGAAGGAATAGTTGGCGGTTTATTCCACTGTGGTGACCCTTGATAAATTAGGGACCAAGCCGAAGGAAAATGAATGAATGAATGAACTTGAAAAATGATTTATTTAGTCTGAATTTAATCAAATCTATTAAATGTAGTAAAGTTCAACTTAATTAGTTTGTTTAAATTTAACCCATATAAATTGTTTGTAACCGCTTACCTTAAAATAATTTAGTAAATCTAATCAATCCTTTTTTTCAGTATATGTGTATTCTAAGTGCATGTCACTGTACCCTAAGTCTGATGGAAATTAAAATTTCATTATCACCATCAAACCATTCTTTCACTGCACAAAGTTAGCCAGATTCTGCTGTGCTCTAAAATAAAAGTGCACCCACCTAAAGAAACGTCAACTAAAAATTCAGCATGGATTTAGTGACTGGCACTGGCCCAGTCTCCCATGAGACCAAATCTCCATTTATGCGAGCTATTAAGTCGTCGGTTTTCAAAGACAACAATGAGCCGTGGCCCATCAGGTGTAATTTTAGGCCAGCAGATGTTCTCACTCTTCAGCGAAGAGTCTTTCACGTTCCTTAGAAAGATGGAGGCTCGATGACATTAACTGTGGCACTGTTTATTGTATGATTGAGGTTTCTAGACCACCGAATGCTGAGAGCAGCAGGAGAATGTGTAAAACAGTAGGGCCATTGAGACGCCCAGTTGTCATGATATATTTAACACAAATGGTTCGTGGCAACAACCGTCTGCAAGGGAAACCAGACGCTCTCGTGAAGTGTGTGTTTATTTAAAGTCTGATAATTGAGGAAAGTCTTGAGTCTAGTCTATTTACAAATGAGACTGATGAGGAATTGCAGTGTTATGGATGTGACATCTGAAGTAAAAACCTAAAGTATATTTTAACATAAGATTAAAACATCTGTTTATATTTTCTAAAACTGCTAACCATAGAGTTATGGGGTCAGAAAAATATCAATGTGTAAATATACACTCACTGGCCACTCTATTAGGTTCACCTTACTAGTACCGGGATGGACCCCCTTTTGCCTTCAGAACTGCCTTAATCCTTTGTAGCATAGATTCAACAAGCTACTGGAAATATTGCTCAGTGATTTTGGTCCATATTGACATGATAGCATCACACAGTTAAGGCAGAATTTTCAGTTGCACATTCATAATGTGAATCTCCCGTTCCACCACATTCCAAAGGTGCTCTATTGGACTAAGATCTGGTGACTGTGGAGACCATTAGAGTACAGTGAACTCATTGTCATGTTCAAGAAACCAGTCTGAGATGATTTACGACATGGCGTGTTATCCTGCTGGAAGTAGCCATCAGAAGATGGGTACACTGTGGTCATAAATGGATGTACACGGTCAGCAACAATACTCAGGTGGGCTGTGGCGTTGACACGATGCTCAATTGGTAATAATGAGCTCAAAGTGTGCCAAGAAAATAACCCCCACACCATTACACCACCACCACCAGCCTGAACCGTTGATACAAGGCAGGATGGATCCATGCTTTCATGTTGTTGACACCAAATTCTGACCCTACCATCCGAATATTGCAGCAGAAATCGAGAATCATCAGACCAGGCAACATTTCTCCAATCTTCTATTGCCCAATTTTGGTGAGGCTGTGTGAATTGTAGCCTCAGTTTCCTGTTCTTAGCTGACAGGAGTGGCACTCAGTGTGGTCTTCTGCTACTGTAGCTCATCCGACTCAAGTTTGGACGTGTTGTGCGTTCAGAGATAATCTTCTGCAGACCTTGGTTGTATCAAGTGGTTATTTGAGTTACTGTTGCCTTTCTATCAGCTCGAACCAGTGATTAGAAATTTGACTTAACAAGCAGTTGGACAGGAGTACCTAATAAAGTGTCCAGTGAGTATGTTTTATATTTTAAATGAGGAAAATAAACAGGCATTATGGATGTGACCAAAAAAAGTTAGCGAGTTTATAGTATACAACATACTTTGTAGAAATTCTGTGAATTAAACTGCACAACCCAAAAGAAACAATACTAATCAAAAGGATAAGAGTTGCCTACTGTAGAACAAACATGATTGATTTTATTTGATATTTTTGCATTTATGATGAAAAGGCTTCATTATGAATGTGACCGATGTGAAATTGGCACTTGTGTGACTTTGGTAAATCAAATATAATAGTTTGAAAACACTGACAGAGACATTTTTGAGTATTTTACAGTACTGTAAAATACAAGCCTACACAAACAACTTAGAAAGGGTTTTGCTATTTTAATGAAAACTTAATTTTATTCACATTATGTTTGACATTTGTATGGAATTGCTCTAATGCAGATCTGAAATTGCACTCTAATGTCATTAATCTTTAAGTCCCTAAGTGCAATGAAAATCATTTCAAGGAGTTCCCACTTAGATATTACTTGATACTATTAGCAGGTTTGGCATGCTGTCCCAGGACAGAACCCCGAACTTGGAGATAATTGAGCCCAGGGCACCCGTCTGGTCAATTATCATGCAAGGAGATGCAAGATTAGGTAGTTTCTCAAGAGCTCCCCTGGTAAAAAAAAAGGGGGAGATGGGGTGGCTGGGGGCTGGGGGGTAGTGGGGATTCTTTAAAAACTTAGATAAAGGAGAGACAATCATCCTCTCAAAATTAGTTTATAAAAACATCACTTTATTTGAATTTAAGCCAATTAGTTCGACTAATGTTGTTTTAATAATACAATCTTCAAATGTTAGAGGTAGTAAGATTTTTATTTATTATTATTATTATTATTATTATTAAGGATTCATGTAATGGAAAAATAAAAAAGTGATAGTAAAGACGTTTGTAATATTACAGTTGACAGACATTTAAACATAACAACACCACTTATGTTTTCATGATTAAAATAGATTAATATATAATATTGTACAATATTACTGTACCTATTGTATTACAGAGCAAATAAATGCAGTCTCAGTGAGCTTTTTTTCCCAGAACAGGGTTTCTACAGGGTTCATCAGGTCAAATTTAAGACTTTTAAGACCACTATGAATTAAATGTCATGTTTACACAAGGCTAAAGGCTAAGAATTTTTTCTAATGACCGAGTTAAAACATTAAAAAAATATTAAAAACAAATGTTATTTCATGGAAGATAATTAAACCATATTGGTAAATATAGTTAATAAATACACTTTTGTTGAAACTTTTATAGAGATGGATTTTTGGTGACTGGATGGGTGCTAGCCTGATTGAGTAGGTTTACATGAACAGGAAAATTAAGACATGTTTTAAATGATTTAAGACCTACAACACAATATTTCAGTGGATTTAAGACTTTAAGGCCTATTTGTTATTGAAATTTAAGACCTTTTAAGACTTTAAGACCCTGCGGATACCCTGAATAACCCTCAACCCTAAATTCTACTTATATTTCATAATATTACTGTTTTCATTGCATTTTAGAATAAATAAATGAAGCCTTGGAAAGCAAAAGGGGCATCTTATAACAAAAAAACATCTTCCAGACGGATGGTTCAATTAGCGCCACATTTACAGGAACCGTCTTAACAGGATAATGTGACAAGCTTTTGATCAGCCATTGCAAACAGCAGCTCCTCTTTGGGGTCCTGAAGGGGCTGTAAATTCTGGCAGCTTGGATTTCACATGACGATGACATGTGAGGTATGGAGTCCCGAGGCCTCCTGCAATACACGTTTTTGGCAGGCCTGATATGAGCTGACCCACAGAGAAAACCGGACTGAGGTTGAGCCCAAGGTTATTAAAGATAAATTTAGCTCCAACATTTTGACAGACACAGGAAAGTCGATAAAAATAAGCGGTGTGAAGTATAGGCTGTAGCCTACCTCAAAATGTAAATTTATCGCCCTAAACTACTGTAAACAAATCAGTAAATTAGCAGTTTTGTGTATTTTGTGATTTGTGTTTTTATTTTACCCTGTTTATTTATGCTTTTGAATTGCATTATGGGACCTTGCTCTTTCTCCTAACAATATCTAACCTTGGAAAAGTTTGAAAAAGAGGCTCTTATTAACATTTTTAATAGTTTTAAGTGATATATAGGCTGAGTTGGTGTTGTATATTACGCTACAAAACCCTTGTAATAAACTGCCAGTACATTTTCAGTCAGTCAGTCAGTCAGTCAGTCAGTCTTTATTCATTTCCCGAAGGCAATTTGGTTGCAGCATACAGGCATGTCACACATAATACACAAAAGCACATTATACATGAGGGGATGAGTAAAAATTTAAACCGATTTGTTTTACTAATAGGAGTTCTGTATCGAATATCAGAAAGGAGAAGATAAAACTCGTGGTGCATAGGATGGGAATCATCTGACAGAATACTCTGAGCTTTACTCAAAACTTGTCTATGGTATAACTGAGCCATGGTCATCTGTTTTCTCCCTGTTGTGTTTCCTCTTAGGTTCACAATATTCACCAAACAACTCTTATTTTTCACACTTAGAGAATTGAACCAACAAAGCAAGGAACAGGATAACAGTGACTGAATGTATGAACTGTAAATTTGTAATTTTCGACTATTTTACAGACATGATATCATTTCAAACTACTAAAATGTGAATGAAAGTCACTTTGTTAAACTGCAGAGTTGAAGTTTCAACAGCAAAAGTCGACAGAGCAGAGATCAGCTTCCAATAATGCAATTCATAACCGTAAATAAACTGAAAACACTTGAGAATAGAAAAATATGGAAACTCTTAATTAACTCATATTTTTTACAGTGTAATTCACAACCAGTTTGAGATTTTTCTTCTATTTAAGACAAAAAAAAAAGTTATTTTGAAAAATGTTCGATTTCAGGAGTCTGACTTCCGGTTAGGTGAGCTATGGAGTAGGACGTGTTCACTAGGAGGTCCTACAGAATTAGCTATTTTTATCTGAATGAATGCACATTTTTACTTAATACCAAGTGCCTGCAGATACTTATCGACCATCAAACATGAACATCAAGCCGTGAAGGCGTAAATTCTCTAACATGATGTATCGATGCAAACTGAAATATCGACACTGAAAAGTAGGATGAAGGATATGAAACGTTCTCTTTCCACATGTTCGGATGATATCACTGTGCTGGGTTGTGAAAAGGTTGACTCTCTTTTGGCTACTGTGGTAAAACTAGAAGAAAAGTGTGAAGATTTGGAGGCCAGATCTCGTTGGAATAACGTAAGCATTATTGGTCTTCCAGAAAATCAACTTTCTACTGCTGTGGCGGTCTCCAAGCTGATATATGAATCCAGTGGTCTTTTTTCTCCTACTATGGTGGATAATGGCCTCCAAAGTTGTTCAAAATACCTTGATTTGTGTTCAACAATAATAAAAAAGAAACCGTAAAGGCCTGTGACTACTTGAGAGTAAAAAAAAGAGATGAGTAAATTTCACATTTGGGTGAACTATGAGCAGACGCGGACTGGGACAGTATTTTTGCCCAGGAACGTTACTGAAGATCAGGCCACTTGAGCGATCGTTAAGTAAAGACCGGGGTGAGTGGACCATGGGGGGGGGTGATGTTGCTGGGGGTTGAGGAGTGATCGGTAAATGAAAATTGGTCAGGGGGGCTGGAAGATCCCATAATGCAATTCACAACTGTAAATAAACAGAAAACACTTGTGAATCACAAATTACGGCCACTGTTAATTAACAGATTATTTTACAGTGTCGTTCAAAACCCGTTTGAGATTTGTCATGTATTTAAGACAAAAAAAGAAATGATTTTGAAGTAATTTTTTTCCTATTATGGATGTCAATGGCCTCCTGTATCCAACATTCTTCAAAATATCTTAATTTGTGTTCAACACAAACAAAACAGAAACTCGTAAAGGTCTGCAACGACTTGAGAGTGAAAAAAGAGATGAGGAAAATTTTACAGTTGGGTGAACTATGAGCAGACGCAGACTGGGACAGTATTTTTGTTTGTGAAAGTTAATGGAAATCAGGCCACTTGAGCAAAAACCCGGGTAGGTGGGACGGTGAGGGGGTTGAGGAGCTATCGGTAAATGAAGATCGGGGGTGGGGGGTGCTGGGACAGAGCGATCAGTAAGTGAAGAAAAGAGGTGGTTGTGGTCAGGCCTGATTCATGGTAGCAGGCCAGATAAGCCATCAGGCCAACAGGATTGACCATTAGGCCTCCCTATGGCAAGTCCGCCCCTGACTATAAGCAATTCCATGCAAATGTCAACCATGCTATGAAAAAATATACAAGTTTTCACCAAAATAGCGAAACCTTTTTTTTGTGTAGGCTTGTATATTACCTCATGGTTGTGAAAGCTTTGGGTGTATGGCTATACACAATAAATGTACTATATAAATACACACATTACATATATTCAACAAGTAGTGATCCCACACTCAAAAAAAAACATACTTTTGCTGCTTGTTTCAACTACTTACTTAAAATGAGTTGAAACAACACAATTATTAAGGTTTTTTTAGGACAACTTAACTGCTTTATGTTCAATCCACTTACATTTGTAAAAATTACTGAGTTAACTTAATGGATTTGTGTCGGGACTACATGGAGGAATTGTGGAACCAATGTTTGCCATTTCCTTAAAGTTTTTACATAATTATATATTCATATTTAAGTTTTACTTTCCTGTTACTCACTTGGGAACTATTTTATAGCCGTGAGAAGATGTTACTTGAGAAATGTTTACAATAATAAGGTCTGTCCACATCAAACTGTGAAAAATGTGACGTACAGTGGAATTAGTTGCTCATCTTAAGTCATATTTGTTTTTATTATATTTACAATATTAAAAATAAAACACAAACTAATTAAATAAGATTAAGTCATTTTCTTTTCTTAAATATTCAAGCTTATTTATTATATAAAGCGCTTTTGTACACTTTCAACTAGTACAAAATGCAGCTGCCAGAGTTCTTACCAGATCTAGAAAATTTGATCACATCACCCCAATTTTATCCTCCTTACACTGGCTGCCTGTTAAGTTTCGTATTGAATTTAAAATATTGCTTCTTACATATAAAGCTTTAAATAATCTAGCTCCTGTTTATCTAACCAATCTTCTGTCTCGCTACAATCCAACTCGCTCTTTAAGGTCTCAAAACTCAGGGCTTCTGGTAGTACCTAGAATAGCAAAGTCGAGTAAAGGAGGTCGAGCCTTCTCATTTATAGCTCCTAAACTCTGGAATAGCCTTCCTGATAACGTCCGAGGCTCAGACACACTCTCCCAATTCAAAACTAGATTAAAGACCTATCTGTTCAGTAAAGCATACACTTAGTGCACCACTTAGTGGGCTTCCACACAGGTTCTGCATCTTGTTGATATACACTATGAACAGCAGCTATGCTAATTATTTTCTTTATTCTCCATTTCCACCTGGGGATACTCTTCCTGAGGCCCTCAGACTATGCAGAGTCACTGATTCGATCCAAGACCTACGACGAGATGATCCCAAGGTTTCCATATCCTGGACCAGGCCGTATCCTGAGCAGCTACTGTGGTGGTCATGGAAGAGTGGAGAACATGAGACTGATTCCTGTGACGCTTCAGAGACAGACGAGTCTTCGCTGAGGCCAGCTTCCTGTCTCCGCCACTGAGACTGCAGCTCTGCACAAGACGTTTGGCCAGCGGAGAAATTAAAATGGTCGTGCCCAACTGAGCCTGATTTCTTTCAAGGTTTTTTTTCTTCACTTTCGCCATTTAGTGAAGTTTTTTTTCCCTCTCCGCTGTCGCCTCTAGCTTGCATGGTTCAGGATCTATAGAGCTGCACATCGTTGGATTTGCTCTTCAATATTTGGACTCTCAGTAGTGATTATAAAACCACACTGAACTGAGCTGAACTGCACTTAAACACTACAAACTGAACTACACTGTTCCTATTTACTATGACCTTTTATGTGAAGCTGCTTTCACACAATCTACATTGTATAAGCGCTAGACAAATAAAGGTGAATTGAACTTTTTGGAATAACTACCTTTATAAAAAAAACAGTACTGTAAAATACTCAAAAATAACTCTGTCAGTGTTTTCAAACTATTATATTTGATTTACCAAAGTCACACAAGTGCCAATTTCACATCGGTCACATCCATAATGAAGCCTTTTCATCATAAATGCAAAAATATCAAATCAAATCAATCATGTTTGTTCTATAGTAGGCAACTCTTATCCTTTTGATTAGCATTGTTTCTTTTGGGTTGTGCAGTTTAATTCACAGAATTTCTACAAATTAAATTGTATACTGTAAACTCGCTAACATTTTAGGTCACATCCATAACGCCTGTAAATTTTCCTCATTTAAAACATAAAACATGTTTACAGATTGATATTTTTCTAATCCCACAACTCTGGTTAGTAGATTGGGAAAATATAAACAGATGTTTCAATATAACCTTAACATATACTTTCTCTGTGAATTTATGTTTTGAGATTACTGCAAATGTCACATCCATAACGCTGGAATTGCACCTATCCCTTTAACATAATGGCCAGAAGGGAATCATAAAGTTAATCAACTTTAACTAACTACTTTTTGAAACGAGAAATATGATAACTCAGGTGTAAAGCGCAGTAAAGACCTGTCAGGCTCTCTCGTCATTTTATCATCCTTGCAGCTGTTTCACACAATGCACTGTCCTTGATAACCATTCAACAATGTTCAGCCGTATCAAAGAGCCTGCGTGTTCACACATAATACTGACGTCAGACTGACCAACACCTCAAACTAGGGTCAAAATAGACTTTTAAGGGGAAAGAGTTTTTATTTCTTAATTTATACTCATTCATTCATTTTCCTTCGGCTTCGTCCCTTATTCATGAGAGGTCACCACAGCGGAATGAGCCACCAACTATTCCAGCATATGTTTTACACAGTGTATGCCCTTCCAACCGCAACCCAGTATTGGGAAACACCCATACACACTCTCGTTCACACACACACTCATACACTATGGCCAATTTGGTTTACATAATTCATTATTAGTGCATGTGTTTGGATTGTGAGTGAAACCGGAGTACTCAGAGGAAATTATTAAGGTTTTCTTGGGGACAACCTAATTGTTTTATGTTCAATCCACAAAATGATTGAGTTAATTTGTTTATTTGACATGGACATCACAATTACACTGAACAAACCAAATGCATTAGTTAAAGTGTTTTAGCAGACTTGCTAATTTTCACCACCTGTCCAAGGGAGGCTTGACATAAAATGAAAATAAAATAAATACATATACACAACATTATAATTCTTTATATAAAATTGCTAAAAGGCAAAAGCAAAGGTGTCATGATCAAACAAACTAATAGTAGATTATTTGTGTAATCACTGCTGTTTTGTTATTAACCACTTTTTAAGAACACTACTAAAATCATTTACATTACCTTCTGATTTTAGGCTAACAGGTAAATCGATCCACATTTTGTTTCCCTGAACAGAGAAAACAGATTGACCAAAGAACCTCTTACACTTTAGAACAAGACAGGCTCCATTAGCCATCGCTCGTGTGACTCTGTGAGGGGTTTAATGCCTACACTGTAAAACCCAACAGTCAACTTTATCAAATTAAATGAGTGTAGTTAACTCAAAATATTCTGAAAGTTAATGCTACTCATTTGAAAAGAGTTTTGAAGTCAGTGTTGAAGGTAATGAGTTAATTAAATACCTCATTGCTTCAACTTAAATGGAGTAAGTTCACAGTACTCATATAGATTAGTTTTTAACTCAAATGGTTTGTAGCAATCGGTTTCCTCAAATGGTTTGAGTTGCCTTAACTTACTGGTTTTACAGTACTCAGTTGGTTTGAGTTCTCTTCATTTATTGGGTTTTACTGTGCTCAAATTGCTTCATTTACTCAAATGGATTAAGTTCACAGTACTCATTAGGACTAGTTTTGTAACTTAAATGGTATGTTGCAATCGGTTTTTCTCAAACGGTTTAAGTTACCTTAAGTTTTTGGATTTACAGTGTACTTTTACTCCACTTCTTCCCTTCAAACTGCAGTCACTACTTTAATTTTGTCTTGTCTCTGGGGATTGGCTAAATAGCCTTGTGTTGCCTGTCCAATCAAATCACACATAGAAGGTAAATCGCATCATAATGAACTACCTCAAGACATGGGTGATTTATAATTGCAGCAAACTGTTTGGAAGCATTAAAGTAAAAATCGGGTTGACATCAGAATCCCAACGTCGAACTTAAAATCACACCAAAACCTCAATGTCCATTGTCCAACCTAAAATCAACCAAATATCAATGTCTAATGATGTTACAGCCTGATGTTGTGTGGACCTTACCACTATGACGTCTATCAGAAGTTGGATTTTGGTTGCCATACCTGACAAATAAATGTCAGTATTTGACATCAATATGAGATGTTGAAATATTAAGATGTTGGCTCGACGTTGGGTATTGATCACTTTCCAATACAACCTATATCCTTAGGCACTTGCTAAACCAGGGGCACTGCTAGACATAAAGCTCTACTGGGGCAACCCCCTCGCACCCCCCCCCCTCAAGTTCATAAGTTCACAGTACTCATATAGATTAGTTTTTTTAACTCAAATGGTTTGTAGCAATCAGTTTCCTCAGACGGTTTGAGTTGCCTTAACTTATTTGGTTTTACAGTACTCAGTTGGTTTGAGTTCTCTTCATTTATTGGGTTTTACTGTGCTCAAATTGCTTCATTTACTTAAATGGATTAAGTTCACAGCATTTATAAGGACTAGTTTGTGAGCTAACATGGTTTGTTGCAATCAGTTTCCTCAAACAGCGTGAGTTACCTTAGCTTTTTGGGTTTTACAGTGTACTGATTTGATCAGAAAACAGCATTGGTCATAAATTATTTAAACATTTAAAAACCTATTTAAGATAATTAAATGTAATAAAACTATGAAAACTAAAAAGGTTTCAATGGTTTGCATAAAACCTCACAATGATGCCATTGCATAGGTTTTAAATCCGTAATTTTAATTGCTTGTTTATATATCGAATCAATAGGCTGAATCGATAAGTTAACTTAAAGAGTCCCTATTATGGGTTTTTGAAAATGAGCCTTTTTCAGAATAGTTCAGCTTTTGCCACTGTGTGGATTAATACTGAATCTGCGTCATTGTTATTACTTGGGGTTCGGGTTAAGAGTAGAGTAATATGGTAGTGTTTAACTGCATTGCTTAATTGCATTACTGCATTGGGCTCTCACATACTTTCTGCTCCGTCATACTGTCTTGAGCTGTACGCAGTCGACCAATCGCAATAGACTGGGTCAGCGGACCAATCAGCGCAGATTAGCTTTGCACTAAGGAGGGGTTTGGGAACAAATTAATTGCTGAAAGATTCATATGGGAGTCGCAGGGATAAACAATGAAAGTGTTTTTTTAACCTTGCACGCATATCAGCATGTTGTTGGAGACCCCCAAAAACAAAAAATTACTTTTTATAATGCAAAATAGGAGCTCTTTAATTAATTTGTGTTGGGACAAAAATACTAAAAAATTAATATTTCCTTTAAGTTTTTACATATTTATAAATTCATATTTTAGGTTTCTTTTCCTATTACTTAAATGGGATATATTTTATATCTCCAAGAAGAAATGTTTATAGTAATGTCCATAAAACATTTTAGAATTTGTTGCACATCTAAAGTCATATTTGGTTTACTACATTTATAATGTTAACAATAAAGCACAAAATAATTAAATAAGATCAAGCCCTTTTCATTTCTTAAATATTCAAGCTTATTTATTATATAAAGCCTTCTTTGAAATAATTACCTTTATAAAAACTATAACGTGAAAGATATTATTACAGTGAAATAAACATTCTCATACTGTGAAATAAAAATTTAGGTCATACCACACAGCCCTAATCAAAATCATTATTATGTTGGTCAATACTATCATCACTATATTATAATACTATAAATAATTTATTTATTTAAATGACTGTCAATTTCAGAGCCGGATCTACTGTTACACATGCATTTTTATTCTCAGTACGTTATGTTAATTTATTACATAACAAACAAGTGTTCAATTCAATACTACAAGTGTTTATTTCAACACCAACCAATATATTTGGATTCATTTTTGCACATTTTGTCATATTTCTCTATAAAAATGATAACATTGGTCAACGTGACTGAAACATTTACCTTTTTTACTTCAGTAAATTGCTTGTCACTTGATTTCACTAGTGTCTTTTAGGATTTTTGAGTGTGTGGAAGTTGATTTCACTTGTTGGGACTTTATTTTGGTCAATGGACCTATTACAATGTTTTGAACTCACAGTGAGTCTTTATTTTTTCCTATTAAATAGATCCCATGCACAATGCTCAAACAGTCATCAATGACCTTTATAAAGTCCCTCTGAATCTACTTTACAAGCCTGCACCGACTCAAGAAGATTGATTAAATTCTAAATGGTTTTCCAGCAGTCAGACGCTTTTTCCCACACCGCCGGTGCAAATGTTATGGGTCTGCTTCTTTATTTACAGGGTCGCAGTCTGTCCCGGCCGGTTTGTTCCATGTTGCTTCAAAACATCTCAGCTCTCGACGCCAAGAACGAGAGAACACAACCTATGCTGTGATTGGTTGGCACAATCAGCTCCAGAAGCCCATGTCTGCTGGTGTGGCATTACTGGCAGTTTACACGTGAGTAACAGGCTATGGTTAAAATGGTCTCTACTGTACAGCAGAGCAAACATGACTTATTTTAAAGACAACTGGAGTTAATCAGGGTCCTAGAAATGTAAGAAATTTGGCATACTTATTAAAGATAAAATGATTAGCCCTTTAGTGAAACTTATATTCTTTTCCTAATATTTCCCATGTTTAACAAAGCAAGGAGAAAGTCTTATCTATTTAGTTTTGGGTGGAATAATTGAGAAAATTATTGTAAATATAAATAAATAATATATACAGTGGGGAAAAGTATTTAACATGTCACCATTTTCCTCAAAAAAAAAATTTTCTAAAGGTGTTGTTGACTTGAAATGTTTACCAGATGTTGATAACATCCAAAGAAATCCATATATGAAAAGAAAACAAATCTAATTCGTTTACAAATCAAGTTATGTGCTATAAAATGAAATGACGCAGGAAAAAAGTATTGAACACATGAAGAAAGGGAGGTGTAGAAAGGCAGTGAAAGCCCAGACAGCAGCTGGAATCTCTCAGTAGTTCTCCAGCAACCGTCCGCCTTTCCTCAGTGTAAATGAATATCAGCTGAGATTAGAGATTTAGAGATTTCAGCTGCTGTCTGGGCTTTCACTGTCTTTCTTCACCTCCCTTTCTTCATGTGTTCAGTACTTTTTTCCTGCATCATTTCATTTTATTACACATAAAATAATTTGTAAACTAATTAGTAGGGATGCTCTGAGCAGGATTTTTGCAGCCGATGCCGAGTTCCGATTCCTTGTCATGGTGATCAGCAGATACAGACAATGAATTCTGATGCTTCAAACTTTATATAACTTTGCTATTGCAGTAAGTACCATTCAAGTATGATAAGGTGGAGATCACTCCTTAATTAAGAATGTTGAATATATCCCATAAACATGTTTCTTATAAATATTTAGTGTGGACATGTAATGGTTGAAGCAGCTTTACAGAAAATTATAGATAAAACAGATAATGTTTTTTTGGATGGAATTCTACGTCTCAATAAAGAAAAAGTTTGGAGTGTATATTTGATGCATAAGAAGCTAAAATGCACATCTATAAATCTATTACTTCTTTCCTAAAAGAAAATAGGCCCATAAACTACTGTTTATTGCAACAAGTTATCTTACTAAACATATTAATGTTAAAAAAAGAAGGGTTTTAAGTTTTTTTTTTAATTCCCTAATATTTAGAGCCAGGTTTTAGTGAACTTGCAATAGTTAAAAACACAAAACTTTCAGTTCTTACATGTGAAAAGGCCTAAATACAAATGTGTTTGGAAGGCCATTCAAATATTTTGCTCATCTCCAACTATTGACAGCAGCAGAAAGATTGCAGCTTCATACAGCTGCTGTGTTGGGAGCGCAGAGATGGCTTACACCCGCACACATCATTTACATCTTCACATGTTGTAGCGCTGCTGGCGAGTGCGTGTGCAACTTGCTCTGTGTGTAAACTCGTAAACAAACACTTGTATTCGGGTTATGAGATTGGTGAGCACCGATCGAGTCATAAAATGTGATTATTGGCCGATACCGATCTCCTGCCAATTTATCGGAGCATCCAACACAATCTCACGGCAATTCGGAACTTTTTGAATTAGTGGCTAATTCGTGTGAATTCGTACAATTTAGTACGATTTGCTCATCCCCCAATGATGGTTGGGTTTAGGGGTGGGGTTAGGTGCTACGCCTCCTTCTTAAAACCGCTCAATTTCGTACGATACGTTTCATTCAATGCTTATGTTTTCTCGTGAGATCAGGCTGGAGCATCCCTACTAATTAGATTTGTTTTCTTTGTGTTTCATCAACATCTGGGGAAAATCTCATGTCAATGGCACCTTTGGAAATATGTTTTCTGAGAAAAATGGGGATGTGTTCAATACTTATTGGCCCCACTGTATGTATGTATGTGTATGTATGTGTATGTATGTGTATATATATATATATATATATATATATATATATATATATATATATATATATATATATAAATATATACACATATATATATATATATATATATATATATATATATATATAAATATATACACATATACATACATATATATATATATATAAATATATACACATATACATACATATACATACATATATATATATATATATATATATATATATATATATATATATATATATATATATATATATATATATATATATATATATATATATATATATATATATATATATATATACATATATATATATATATAATATATATATATATATATATATATATATATATATATATATATATATATATATATATATATTATAGATTATTAACTTGCCTAATTACCCAAATACCCTAGTATCTTATAAAATAACTAGTAAAATATTATCATCTAATCTCATCATGGCAAAGACAAAAGAAATTAGGTATTAGAAATTAGTTTAAAATTGTATTGAAAAAATCTTCAATTAAGCAATATTCAATCAATCAGGAATTAGTTAATAATGAATTAAGGATGCTGTCTTCAACTGTAACACATTTTAATTATTTTACATGTTGTTTGTTGTTCATTATTCACCATGAAATAATATTACAAATAACACCACACATACTGACCAGCAAAAAACATAACTTAATAAATCTAATACCATAACCTATTAAATAACTTTCATTTTAGTACTTTAATTTTCTACTTCACATTAATGAAGGAACTCAAACTTCAGAATGAAATATGGGAATAATTAAGTTATTCTGTGGAGCATATACACTTCAAAGACTTTATCATTATTTCACATGATTACATCCCTTCTCGAATTCTCTGACCTGAAGCGACACTAAACCTCCCACATCTGGTTCCCACAGATGATTGACAGCCACTCTGAGTGTGTGCGCATGCAGCAACCAGCTTTAACCACTTAAAATTCTTTCTTTTTCTTTTATTCTTCACTTAAAATTCTTAACTAGTAGTGCATGGTTAGGTAACAAGCATGACTGTCAACATATGCAGACAGTGACTTCACATTACTATAATTTGAAAGACACATACGCTGTAAAAACATACACTGTTCCAGACAATTATTTCATGTTGTTAACAAAAAATACCCCAAACATAGTAATTGTGTTGTTTCAACACACTTTTAATAAGTAGTTTGAACTAGCAGTAAAAGTTATTTTACTATTTTATGTATATAATGTTGATTAAGGCTGCTCAATAAATAATTTCAGCGTCAACATAACAATTTCCAACCCAGGCTCATTCTGAAAACTTACCTCCACTGACGTTTCTGGAGACCGCGAAATACGTCCTGGCGGCACGTTTTTCTGCAGTTTTTGTTTTCGCGAATCCGCCAGAGGTCGCCGTGTACGCTTTTCGAGATCTCAAATTTCCCTCGCGAGTGCCATTCACGCCTGCTGTTCTCGCGTAAACCCACCAGAGGCCGCTGTCAACTCACTTTTGGACAGACTTTCTGACTGACTGAGCGAACGATCGGCTGACCCACCCTCCTCCTTCCCTATACCCAACCAACACGTTTCAAAAGCAATCCAAAAAAATAAAAGTCCTTGTCTGACTTTTTTTTTTTTTTTACCACATCCTCACCCTGCTATTCACCTGTTTGTTTTATATTTTGGATTCTGTTTTTGTCTTACCAGCTTTCTGGAACCGCTCTTCACCGGACTCCAACCCCCGTCTTCGTGGTCAACTCCTCTCTGCATCTCAAATCCGCCGACGAACGTGGCGCGCTAACGGGACAAACTGGTTGAAAATCTGGAATGCCGTCCATACGGAGGTAAACGGTCAGCTGGTAAGCGCGAAAAGGAACGGCGTCACACCGCCCCGTAGCGTTCGTTTAAAGAAATGAAATGCAGCCATACGTACCTGCGCCTACGTAATTCGCTATCTCCAGAAACGTCCGCAGGGCTACGTTTTCACAATGAGCCTGTGTTGACAATTTCTGAATCTGCAATAATTAGGCCCCTAATGATATCTAATTTTTGTTGTCTGATATATTGCACCAAAATATATTGCGATAAACAATATTATTGTCATTTTAGAACCATTTTATGCCACTGATTAGATAATGCCAGAATGACAATATAGTATCATCACAATGCAAGTACACTCTTCCAAAGAACACATCATATTTTATTCTAAAGAATATTTAATTTAATTATAGTCATTTAAACAATTTAATAATCAGGCATTGCAATCAGAATGTGAAAACGCATATCCTAAATAAATAATATTAAATGTTAACAAAATAGTTAAGGTAAAAAGTAGCAGAGGCTGTGATATCTGCTACCATGAAAATATACTATAGTAATTTATAGTAAATACTACAGTGTTTTTTAACCATACTGACACTGACAGCACCAATAGAGATATGGCCCGTTTGCACTGAGTGGTACTGTACAGAACGTGTCACCTTTATCAGGCTTGCGTTTCCACTGCCTAAAGGGTACCAAGTGTACCAAGAAACACTTGGACTGACATTCTCACTTTGTATGTGTCATCAGAGGGGGAAGTCCTGCCCATTAGTGCTGTTTTTTTTCCTAGCATGAACAGCCCTGAGTGAGAAGCAGCCGTCGGCCATTACAGTTTTCACCTGTGCTGAAGATAAGGTCAGTGACTAAGGGGCATTATAAATGTGGAGTTTTAGGATGCACAAAAGCTGACACATAGACGTTTGTAGCTCCGCCCTCTTTTAAAAAAAGCACAACCTCATTTGAATTTAAAGTGACAGTCACCAAAACAGCACAATTAGGATCAAAGCCTAAAAGTGGGCGTTTAAAAGAGTTTTAAAACATTTAAGTGTGATATTTGGAGCTGAAACCTCACACACACACACACACACACACACACACACACACACACACACACACTCTATTTTGGCTTTTTTCGCATCTTGAAAAATATGGCATAATAGGTTAAAACATTTGGTGAAATTATATTCATATTGCAAAAATAAATTGCAGGAAAAAAAATAAATCTGAATATCAGTTTTTCCCAATGTCATGGAGCCCTAATGTCAATGAAAATTCATTCCCACACAAAAGAAACTTAAATTAGGCAAACAGTGAATCACCATTTAATTGCATTGAGACTTCTCTGTGCCTATAATTAACAAATGAGTCTGTCAATACCATTCAGTTGATCCTAAGGTAATGTTATTTTACATTCAAAGACGAATCTTTCCCATGTATAAGAAGACTGCTCTTTTTAGGTCAATACAAATTAAAGTCTATGCTTCACAAAACATTAAGGCAAAGCAAATCATTGCATTTTAGAATAGCACATCTACAATAGCAGGCAGCAAACAATCATTCCTTTCTTTATGAGCAATCCCGAGCTCCACCGAGCATCATCAAAAGGCCACCTGTCCAGCGTTTTACATCAATGCCCCAGAGGATTCTGGGGGGTAAACTGAGGTTCAATATATGTTTATGATCAGCACCCTTCGATTTAAGCCCTGGGGTCTGATTTATAAAATTTGCATAGAAACCTTGATTAAAGTGGATGTAGACCAGAATCTATTTCTATCTCCATATGTTTTTAGCAGCGGATGCCCTTCCAGATGCAACCCATAACTGGGATACACCCATACACTCTCATTCACACACATACACTACCAATAACTCAGCTTACCCAGTTCACCTATAGCACATGTCTTTGGACAGTGGGGGAAACCAGAGCACCCGGAGGAAACCCACGCCAACACGGGGAGAACATGCAAACTCCACACAGAATTGCTAACTGATCCAGTCGAGGCTCGACCCAGCAACCTTCTTGCGTTGAGGTGACATCACTTCCCACTGCGCCACCCCACCGCCCATTTATGCAATAATATTAATATTAAAATAAACAGGTAAGTCAGTGCCAATAGTTTAGTGGTTAAGTGTGCTGATACTGTGGTGCTCACGACGACCTGAGTTCGATACCTGGCTTGAGGTCCTTTGCAGACCCTTCCCCTCTATCTGCTTCCAATACTTTCCTGTCTGTAACCTTCACTGTTCTTTCAATTAAAGGTGAAAAACCCCTAAAAATAAATAATTTTTTAAATAAATAATAAACAGGTAGAAGATATTTTTCAGATTTAATTAACTAAAAACTGTTAAGGTCCAAACATTCAGCCTTCAAAACACTATGAATGAGCAGATATTCTGAGTCTGATTTGCTGTTGTTATTTTCCTCTCTCGTCTCGACTCCGCCCATTAGTGTTTATTTTCAGCTCTGGGTTCGCCTTTTGGCCACTCCATCCAATAGCAGAACAGCAACTACTGAGGCGGTGCGATTACAGATGACACATTCAATCTGGGGTGCGTTTCCGAAAACCATCGCTAGCCAACTAAGGTTGCAAGTTCCGTCGTTACAAACATAGTTTGTTGATTTTGCGTTTCCCAAATCCGTCGTTCCAACGAACATTCGCAAACTGCGAATGCAGTTTAAAGTCACATTAAAGTCATTTCTCTTTAGAAACACATTAAAGTCATTTCTCTTAGGTGATTTGCTTTCAAACTAATTTCACAGTTCAGTTTAGGCGATCTCCATGTTTACAGTTGCGCTCCCTTCGCAGTGCACTTTAAAAACATTGATATCATTTTGAACGCAGCCGTGGCTCATGACGAAAGCTGTAGGTGACCTATTATTTAAAAGCAGAATTTATGTTTTGTCTCCAAAGCTTGTGAATACAAAAAACATGGCATACGTTAATTCTTTTAATTTATAGTGGGTTATTTATTAAGTATCTGTACTGTATATGACATGGGCCTGCTGGTTAGAACATTTCTGCAGTGGTTTGCATGTGTCAAATTGTAAAAGTAGACTTAATTTTTTTAAATATATAAACAATATCCTACTTAATAATAATAATAATAATAATAATAATAATAATAATAATCATCATCATTATTATTAAAGTATGATTTTTTTCCTAATAAATAATACATTTCATTTCTTAATAAATCGCCTCATTATTGATTTATTTATATGATTTATATATGATATTAGAATACATGGTAGCTTTTGTATGTGATTTTATGTTTTAGAATAGAATATGTAACGTTCAACTTCTCAATAATATTAGTAAAGGAAACAGGCCCTATATGTGCCATTTACATATATTTCAATTTATATGAAAAAACCTGTGCATGTTTTTACCAAAATTTATATTGAATTCTTTTTTAAATGCGCGTACATGTAAAACAATATAATGTGTACAAAGAAACCACCCCGTTTAGAGCTTCATTATGGGCATTTTAAGTTATAACTAACATGATTCCAACGATAGATCTGCGACAGAGAAACTACGGGTTTTGGGAAACACTGGTCACTACATCGTTCTTTTCCCAAATGATGCATCGTACTATGATAGTTCAGTTTGTTGGGAAACGCACCCCTGATTGGTCAATAAAGATATAATAACCAAAGCATAAAATAAACACGTCTGCGATACATATATTGCATTTACTATTATTGCGATAACAATATATTTTGTGCAGCCCAAATGACAGCATATTCAGGCAAAATGTCATTTACTTCTAGAACACCATGCTAGTACAACATTTTGTCCTCTTTGTCAGGACTGATTTGACCTGGTTGAGGTTAGAAGGACCTGCCCTGTGCATTGATTGCTCTTTCCGAGGTTTATTTTACAGATAAAGAGCACTCACTCTGTCTGCGTTATGTTTGTTCATAATTAGGTCTCTAATAACGTCTCATAATTGCGTGATAAATTAACCTCATGGATGAGCAACACACTGATTACAAGCAATAAGATCATGCCTGAAACATCAAAATCAATACTTATTTCTTCCCTAAAATGCAGTCCTTTCTATCAGTCCATTGATTGATCCATCTGTCTTTATGCTTGTATTTACAAAACAGAGAGCACGTGTTAATTACAAAGGCATCACTTTGATCGGAAAAAGATTGTGTGCACCACTACCAAGTCTCCAGAAAAATGATTTCTACAAAATGGTAAATAAAGTGAAATAGTTGTACTGTTCTCTTTTATTCAGTTAATAATTTTTCAAAAAATGTGATATATTTAATTTATTTAAGATATCTATTATTTTATTTAATCTAATTTTAAATGAATTTATCAATGCATATGAATGAATTTTGCATTTATACACTGTGAAAAAATTATATGATCAATAAGACATGACAACATCCTTTTATGTTAACCACAACTTACTTAACTAAGTTAATCACGTTTCAACTTAAGTGAATTTTTAACTTAAAATGACTCATAAGTAGGGCCAGACACAATCTGTTGACATTTTTTGCTAGTTCTGCGCAGAATTTTGTAAAAAAAAATCAGCAGATTTATGCAGAATGATATACAGAATCAAAATCAGTTTTATTGCTAAGTGTGCTTCACACACACAAGGAATTTGTTTTGGCTACAGAAGCTTCCAGTGTACATAAAGTGACAAGTGACAACACAAAATAAATATGTAAAAAAAAAATGATAAACATTAAACAGATGCAGTCAGTCAAGAAACCTGGATGTTGAGTTGTATGTCCAGATTGTTATAAATGTACAGGTTATAAGGTGCTGTGTACAAGTGCGAATGTAGAAAGTATTGCATTGTATATTGATGTAAGGTGCTGTGTACAAGTGCGTATGAGAAAGTATTGCACGTTTATTGCACAGTAGGGGAATATTTAACTGTTCATAAGGTAGACAGCCTGAGGAAAGAAACTTTTCCTGTGTCTGGCTGTTTTTGTGCTTGGTGCTCTGAAGCGCCGACCAGACGGTAACAGTTCGAACAGGTAGTGTGCTGGGTGTGAGGGGTCCAGAGTGATTTTGCGAGCCCTTTTACTCACTCTGGAAGAGTACAGTTCTTGAAGTGTAGGAAGGGTTGTGCCAGTTTGGGAGTATTGTGACTAAATATTTAATACATGAAATAAAACATTATATGCTTTTTACTTATTTAATTAAATAAATAAGTTGATTATTTATCGTTTACAATGCAAATCCAATTAGATCCACTTATTTGGTAAACCAAGCAAGTCTTTAATATAATATATCTACTAAACGACAGAACATATTACTTTACAGACTGTATTGTTAATAAATCATAAGTACATTTTCATATTAGTCAATAATATTACTGTAACTAATTTAACAACTGAAGAAATATAAAAGTTTACACAAGTAAATAATCAGACTCATATATTGGCAAAAAATCTGCAGATCTGCAAAACTGAAGGAAACCATGTTTTTTATGGTGTACATTCATGTTTTTTAGAGTAATGCACAAGTTTAAAAACACATGTAAAAAAAGTCATGATGTGTTCTAGATTAACATAAAAATCGGCATATGAAAGCAACATTCAACACATGACCACATCTGTGATGAACGTTTGAAACTATATCACAAGTATAGCATGTTGATAAAAATAAACACCAACAGTGCTCACATGTGATCGTGTCCTGTGACTCACTCAAAAGTATAGATACAAACGACAACTCAAGCTCAACTGTACATAAAATACATATTAGGGCTACACTAATCTTACACTTGAGCATCCATATCGCAATGTGTGTATCACCAATAGTCACATTGCAGGATTAGATTAATTATTAAATATTAAAAGATTCATTTACTATTAAATATTTTTATTTTCATATTGTTTATACAATGATGACCATGTTATTTTATGTTTGATTGTTCAATTTCTGTCCCTGAATACTGTTAGACTCTACAGAAAACCATAAAGCCATGTTCGCTTAACTTTTATCTCTGCTTTGTTGTATTTATATATGTGATTTATTATAATCTATGCAAATTCAATTATCATCCCAAATCTTTCCAAATGGAGCTATTCAATTCATCTGGTAAAATTATAGTCATATCGCTATATACAGTAGAAGTCCCCAATTTCTGTTTAATGGAAAGAAGATTTTTTTAACCCATTTCTAATAACCAAATGTGTTAAATAACAAATTACAAATACTCAAATGACTGTAATTGAGTTGTTTTTCTCAGGAGTTGTAATTTACTAAGTAGTTTAAAAAAAGTGTACTTTGACTTGAGGACATTTTTAGTGCTATATCAGTACTTTTACTCTACTATTTTCCTTCAACCTGCAGTCACTATATTTTTTCTTGTCATTGGGGATTGGCTGAGTAGAAAAAATATCATTCCTGCGATTCCTGTCCAATCAAATCGCACGTAGAAAGTAAATCGCATCATACTGACCAACCTCAAGACATGGACGCTTTATAAATGCAGCAAACATGTAGGAAGCATTAAAAATGTCCAAGAAGATGTCCAAAATCTTTACACACAATGACTGTTTATAGCCTGGATGTCACTGACAAGAAAATGAAGGATGTTGACTGTATGATGACCGA
Organism: Danio aesculapii; assembly: GCF_903798145.1. Classification (NCBI taxonomy): domain Eukaryota; kingdom Metazoa; phylum Chordata; class Actinopteri; order Cypriniformes; family Danionidae; genus Danio; species Danio aesculapii. The sequence goes on from NC_079440.1 coordinate 55,873,340, forward strand.
AATCACCAAACAGCCAGAATGAATGAAGAATGGAATGAAGTGCCGAACAAAGAATGGAAGGAAGGACTGAACGAATGAAGGACCGAACTAATAAAGGAAGGAGTCCAGAAAGGACTGAACAAACTATGGAAGTAAAAAAAGGAATGAACGAATGAATGAATGAACAAAGGACCTAATAAAAGGAAGGAACAAAGGAAGGAACGAACGAAGGAACAAACAAAGAAACGAATGAACGAAAGTAGGAACAAACAAAGAAACAAATGAAGAAAGGAACGAAGAAAGGATCGAACAAAGGATCAAACGAAAGATCGAATGAAAGATCAAACAAAGGAACGAACAAACAAATGAACGAACGAAGGAACGAAGAAAGGATCGAACAAAGGATCAAACAAAAGATCGATAGAAAGATCAAACAAAGGAACGAAAGAATGAATGAACGAATGAAGGAACAAAGGAAGGAATTAATGAAGGTAAGAACGAATGAACAAATGAAGGAACAAACAAACAAACAAACAATGGAAGAAAGGAATTAATATAGGAAGACCCCTAAATGCAGTACAGAATGTTATGTTTACCCATCCCTGCACAAAGTGCATGTAAACGCATCAGCTTTTCACAGTATAATACTCACTACTCACTACTCTTGAGTACTTTTAAAAGGGCTACTTTTAGTCATACTTTGAGTAATATTTACAACAGATACTTTTACTCGCGCTACATTTTTGGGCAAGAAATGGTATTTTAACTTGGGTATGATTTTTCAATATTCTTTCCACCACTGCTAACTGATTTCCTTTACCTTCGACATGATGACAGTACATTAGAGTGTCATGATATTTGAAAAAACTGACATTACAATACTTAATTTTTCTGCGATACATCTTGCGATATTGAATATAATTTCACCAGATGAAATTGAAATCTCTATTTGAAAAGAATTTACATAATTTCACATTGATTATGATGATTTTGTAGAGTGTATCTGCATTAAATAAACTAATCAAAAGTATTGCTATTGAAAGCAACAGGTTTTTTTTACTGGGAGTCTAGCAGTACACAAATTCAGTAATCAAATATAAAATAACAGTGTAGTTTTGATTGTGTGTGTGTATACACTTCAGTACAATCAATCTTTCTTAAAGTTAAAAACATTACAATTTCTTGTGCATGAATGCTTTAAATGCGTACACAACAAGCGGCAACCTCCCACTCTCCCTCGTGAAGCCAATACGGAAGTAACTGCAATTCATCAACTCGCCTTAGGGGGCTGGCTCCAGGAACTCCAGTTGTTCAATGACTGCTATGCTAAATTGGCCAATTTTACAGCTGATAAAAACATGTGTACAGCCTGGTATAAAAGATGCTTTTGGTGCATATAGCTAATATTACCCTTCATGACAACTGTGAGGGGGTGGATTTTTTTTTATAACTCATTCATTTTGTGTTTATTAAGTTATGTTAAGTCTGTATAATTAAGGGCGTGGCCACTTGAGTAACAGCTAGATCTCGCTGGTGGCCGTCATGTCACCTCAGCTGATTAGCCGCTGAGCTCGGCATATACATCATATTTTTGTTTTGTTTTATGTGGCTTTACACAGTCAATCCCTTTTGGAATTATTTCCTACAACATGCTGTGTGGGCTTAATTGTGCTCACAAACCATTCAATTTGCCTCCATTTCCCAGGTGAATGAAATTATATACTTATACACCAAATCTATGTATTTGTTTTATTTAAGATCATTTATAATTTTCTTTAGACCTGTAATGCACTCCAGAATCTGTCAAATAATGTAATGCACTCCAGAATATTTTAAGTGTTTGGAAGTAATTTGCGTTTTTATCCTGTAGAAAAACGTCATAAGAACAATGCTTAGTGGCTCAATGTGTTACAACAGTGTTTTTAAAAGTTTAAACACTTTATTGCTATAGTCTACAACCAAGCACATGTGTTCAGAACACAAACGAGTCGCAGGTAATGAAGTATTAAGCGTTTCTCCCAAAGAAAAGCCCATCTAAGCAAAATGTTAGCAGGAATCTGTTGCTCCGCTCATGCTCTGCCTCTTTGCCCTTGTTTAGTATCCCCCAGTTGGTGCGATGACATGCGAACAAAATGACGACGGTTGGCCACACCTACTTGTAGCTTCATTTGCGCTCTTCAGAAACCTATGGGTTATGTCACGGATACTATGTCCATATCTTTTATCACATCTCTATCTATGGTACACAATCACATGCCTTAAACACACAAACGTGATAAGCTGTGGTCCCTGGTCTAAAATAATCCAGCTTCAGTATTGCAGATCCTGTGATATTGTGATATCGATGTTGAAACTATATATTGTGCAGCCCTACAGTACATATTAGTAAACTAGATATTTTTCAAGATACTAGTATTCAGACATTTAAAGGCTTAACTAGGTTAATTACGCAAATTAGGGTAATTGGGCAAGTCATTGTATTACAGTGGTTTGTTCTGTAGACAATCTAAAACAAATATTGCTTAAGGAGGCTAACAAATATCAACCTTAAAATTGTTTTAAAATTAAAAACTGCTTTTATTCCAGCCGAAATATGACTTCAACTGTATATAGCAGAAAGAGAAAATATCGCAATGTCAGATTTTTGCAGTATCATGCAGCCCTACAGTAATGTGAATGAACTTCAACGCCTCAGACATGACGGCTGGACCTGCGAAATCACAAGCTCATCTCTGGCCTTGGACGTGAGGTCGGTGACCTGGCGTCTGTCAAAATCTCTGACCTCAATGAATGCGCATGTTTACATCCAGGACCAGGACAAAATGTGAGCGCTGGTCAGTCACGTTCAGCTGATGTCATGTGTTTGTTTTTAGAAAATCCTGGAATATTCTTGTTTACTCGTGATAACTGATTATACAGTGACGTTCGCTGAAAAACAGACATTTAATTCAACACACGGTCACACCTCCTATAGATTTAGCCAAATTATTACAACATAAATCATTAAAAATCTGACTTTTAATCTGGGATCTGTACAAACATGTCATAATCGTTCAATAATTATTCTACTGGTGATTTTCCCCTTTCTCTGTGACCTCTAACCTCTCGTTCCCTGACCATAAGGGAACCCACGGACTCTTTACAAGCCATCTGGCAAGCCAAAATTCAATATATTGCAATACCTATAATGTATTCAGATCCAAATTTGATGCATGAATATTCAAGGTGATTTAAAATCCAAGTACGCTCTACTAAACTCAACAAGGATGAAAATCTTATTTGGGAAGGCAGAAGAAGGATAAAACATATGTTACAAATCCTGTTTATAGGAGTGGTCACATGTAGCACATATGGAAGGAAAATACAAGCAAATTATGCAAAGAATAGATTTATAGATCTCATCATCTTTTGGTAAATGTTAGTTATAAGTTTTATAGCCAGAAAATTGTTCTTCTAATGTTTTGTTTAGCCATAAAACAGGACAACAGACATTATTAAACAATTGCTTTAACAAATTAGCCAATGCTGATAATATTCTGCATTTTAAGTATCATAATAGTTTAAAATACGTTTTTTTTGTAAATGTTTCTGACAAAACCTGACATTTAATGTATTTCAGCATTATAATATAATTTCAATTTATTACTTTTTGTAATATCTTTATAAAATTCATTTTAACCGGAAATTACATTTACATTTAGTCATTTAGCAGACGCTTTTATCCAAAGTGACTTACAAATGAGGACAAGGAAGCAATTTACACAACTATAAGAGCAACAGTGAATAAGTGCTATAGACAAGTTTCAGGTGTGTAAAGTCGTAAGAAGCAAAGCATTAGTAATGGCTTTTAAGGAATTAAAAGCATTCTCATGATAAAAAGGTGCATTGAAGTGCACAGCTGGTTGTATTTTAATGCATTTCTGAATAATACATTATATCACTGAATAAAACATTACAGTCAGTGTATCATGACAAAAAATAACGTGACGTCACTGATTTATTTACAACGTAACAGACCTACTTCACACAGGTATAACCCACTCTATCTCTCTGAGACCATCACAAAAGGAATCAAACATGCTATATTTGCGTCCACAGTGACTGTGTGTATTCACAATAAGTAAATTTTTATATCATTTACATGTAACTGCAGTGTTTTCCTTTAGTCACTTTGCGTTTTCTAATTTGCTAGCCTCAAAATATACTTTTTAAAAGTAATAGCTCACACGTTACCAACAAACACACGTTACTCACCGGTCAGTGATCAGAAAGCCTTGTCGAGTGTGACGAGAAAGGATGTTTCTGGCTTAAATTTCCAGTGTTTTGGATGTTTAATGTTCCTGCAGTTGTTCTCCTCGTGTGGTTTGTTCACAATAGAGACAAAGCACGTCTCTCACAGCTTTGAGAAATGATGTGAATTGCAGAAGGTTGTATGGATGAGTAGTGGGGGTTGTTTATGTCCCGCCCTCTGAGGGTTTCGACCAATAGAAGTTGAGGAGACGCTCCACTGGCCACTCCCACTCCTTGTAGAGAAGGACTGTGTTGATAACCTGTTCATCGGAGGCTACATTATAAACAAAAATTGGAAACACTAAAATATACAAGCTATAAGTATAATTTTAATAATATTAACACTGTACATGGGTATTTATAATAAATTCATATATTTAATATAATTTTACAAATTATGTTTAATTTATGTCAGTAATACATGTAACATTTATATATTAACATTAAGAAGATTTTTAACATTGAAGCAAATAGCAAAACAATACAATAATAATACAATAATAATAATAATAATAATAATAATAATAATAATTACATTTTATTAATAAAATTTATTAATTAAAAAACCGGGAAGGATCTTCTAGATATACAATACCTGTACCTGTCTAAGAACAAAATACTGTCTATATTTTATCTGTTTCATGCTATTTTTAGATGACAAATTTAATTAGATTATTTTAAAGGACAACAAATTAGAAAAATAATTAAAATACTAAATAATAAATGTAAAATATGTTTATTTTTAAAAATGTATATATAAATTACATTTAAAGAAAGGATAAACTAATTAAATTTAAATAAACTTTAAATTTAGATTAAATTTAATTGCCCAAAATTAAAAAATAATAATTAAAAATAACATGTAATATAAATATAAATAAAATATAATTTTTTAAATTAAACTTTAAATTACAATTAAAATAAAGTAAAAAAAAAAAACTAAATTATAAAATTAAATTCATGATAAATAAATATTAAAAAATATTTAGTTGTTAAATTCTAATAGATAAATGTAAAAAATATATAATAATTAAAAATAACATGATATAAATAAATATGAATAATATATATATTTTTAAATTCAACATTAAATTACAATTAAATTCAAGTGATAAAAATTAACTATTAAATTGAAAAAATGCTGAATAAATAATACAAAAATTTATTATATTTAAATAAATTAACGTAAAAAATAATAATTAAAAATAATATAGAATATAAAAATAATTTAAAAATATGTATATTTAATTAAACATTAAATTACAATTAAATTTTTGTCAAAAAATAAATAATTAAATTGAAGTCATGATAAATAAATATTAATAAAGATATTTATTTACTAGATTCAAATAAATTTATGTGAAAAAAATGATTAAAAATAATGTATAATATAAATATAAATTATATATATATATAATATCCATTTATCTTCATATTTACATTTAAGATCCATTTAAATAAAGAAAAAACAATGATTAAAATCATGATAAATAAATAATAAAAAAATATTTATTAGATTCAAATAAATAAACGTTAAAAAAAATCAGTAAATTAACGTTAAATCATTTCTTTCAAGTAAATTTAGAGTGAGTCTTCACAGACCCTCTTCTTAAAGGCACAGAACTCTCATCAGTGTGCCCACATTGTTGTTTACATTTTCACATTAGATTAGGCATTCCACAATGTAGTGAAAGAGCTACTGGTGGTCAGCTGATGTCCAGGGTCCCGTTGTCTCCATACACTTTAAATATAGTCCTGGAAGTGTGTACTTGTGGGGGGTGAGCGGAGGTTATATGGATAAAGACCACCACTGCAGCTGTTCAGCAACACTCCATCTATTTGTGCCATGGAATGCAGACTGAATTTAGCAGCACATGTAAAACACAGGAGAGAAAGCATTGGCTGGATCCACTGCAGTGCTGAAGACACAATATTACGACTGTTAATTAATCAGCAAATATTAGCCATTATTGTAAATACAGTGAAGTCAAAATTATTAACCCTCCTGTGATTTTCTTTTTAAATATTTCCTTAATGATGTTTAACAGAGCAAGGAAATTTTCACAGTATGTCTGATAATATTTTTTCTTCTAGAGAAAGTCTTATTTGTTTTATTTTGGCTAGAATAAAAGCAGTTTTTAATTTTTTTAAAACCATTTTAAGGTCAATATTATCAGCCCCTTTAAGCTATATATTTTTCGATATTCTACAGAACAAACCATGATTAGACAATAACGTGCTTAATTACTCTAATTACCCTAGTTAAGCCTTTAAATGTCACTTTAAGCTGTATAGAAGTGTCTTGAAAAATATCTAGTCAAATGTTATTTACTGTCATCATGGCAAATATAAAATAAATCAGTTATTAGAAATGAGTTATTAAAACTATTATGATTACAAATGTGTTGAAGAAATCTTCTCTCCGTTAAATAGAAATTGGGGGAAAAATATCCAGGAGGGCTAATAATTCTGACTTCAACTGTACATATTTGTTTTGCTGCTTCTTCAATCTACTTTTAATAATAATTAATAATAATAATAATAATAATAATAATAATAATAATAATAATAATAATAATAATAATAACTGTTCTTTTACAATTATATAGTGCTTTTCTGGACACAGCATCCATCTGGATGATGCGACAGCAGCCATATTGCGCCAGACTGGTGAAGTGAAGACAGCGATGAAGCCAATTTTGATATGGGGATGGTTAGGAGGCCATGATGGACAGAGGTCAGTGGGCAAATTTGGCCAGGAATTTTTAATGACCACAGAGAGTCAGGACTTCAGTTTAACACGTCATCCAAAAGATGGTGCTCACTGAGCAGTATAGAGTCCCTATCAATTTACTGGGGTGTTAGGACGCACACAGACTGCAGGTTTAGTGCCCCCTGCTGGTCTTTGTGAAATTGAGTACCCCCTGGAAGTTGGGTCCGCCTATAGGACCTTGAGTGATCCTATTGTTTTACTGGAGTTGTAATAGGTATAATTTGTAGTGCCTAATTATGAAGTACAATATATGAAATCAAATCATGTCATAATTTATGTAATGTAAAGCAAGACCATTTAATTTCACTATTAAAATGGCATGTATAAGCGTTACATTCACCCTTTCATATAGTTATGTAGAATTAAAGGAATGCTTGGGCTATGAAATTGAGCATTTATCTTTTATACTGTTAAGTTAGCTCAGTTAGCTTATGTGCTAGAATAATCACGCCTCCTGTTATTGTAATATGATGGTTTGTTCTGTAGACAATTGAAAAAAATATATAGCTTAAAGGGGCTAATAATATTGACCTTAAAATGGTTTAAAAAATTAAAAGCTATTTTTATTCTAGCCAAAATAAAACAAATAAGACTTTCTCCTGAAGAAAGAATATTATCAGACATACTGTGAAAATTTCCTCGCACTGTTAAACATCATTTGGGAAATATTTGAAATATTTATATAAATATAAATAAAAATTAAAGGGGGGCTAATAATTCTGACTTCAACTATATATATATATATATATATATATATATATATATATATATATATATATATATATATATATATATATATATATATATATATCGTCACCCTAGAATTATAAGGTTCTGTCTGAGATTTTTGTCAAAATTGAATTATTGTCATATTCTTATTAAATGACAACATTTACATTATGGGATGTTTTTTTATAAATTGTTTACATTTTAAGACTTAAAAAAAAATGTTACACATATAGTTTGCTATGGAATGCAAAAACTTTAAAAATCATTATCTCAAAATCATTCAGAACGCAGATTGAACCTTATAATTCCAAGGTGACGATGTATGTATGTATGTATGTATATATATATATATATATATATATATATATATATATATATATATATATATATATATATATATATATATATATATATATATATACACACACACACACTAATTATTAATAATAATAATAATAAATATTAGAGTGATTTCTGAAGGATCATGTCACTCTGAAGACTGCATAAATATAACATAGAATAGCAAATAAAAAAATTAACTAGTATCTTATAAAGTGTAATATTTGTAGTTAAGAGTAACAGTTCAAATGTATAGTTAGAAATAACATTAGTGGTTTTTGTCTCACATAAACACTCCATCAAGCCGAGTCGCTCATGATGCTGTTGTCATGTCAGTTCCATAGATTCTCACTGCTTTTCTTCACCTTCCCACTAATGAAAGACTAAGCAGCTGCTTTTCCATCACTGAAACAACACACTGTCTATTGCATGTGTGTGTGTGTCGCAGTGAGCGGTAAATTAGCATCTGCGAGTGCTGTCAAAGGCACTGTACAGTTCCGCTCGACCACACTAATTACTTTAATGGAATGTTTCCGTGGAGCTTTTGCCCTGATCCACACCTGACACTTGCAGTTCGGAAGAGCCGGAGCACCTTACACAACCAGACAAAACACTCACACAGTAGAAGCAGACAAATCTGAGAACAGAAGAGAATAGAAAAGAACAAAATAAAATAAAATATAATAAAATAAAATGGAACCAAATGGAATACAATAGAACAGAACAGAATACAATAGAACAGAACAGAATACAATAGAACAGAACTGAATAAAATAAAATAAAATAAAAATAGAACAGAATGGAATAAAATAGAACGGAAGAGAAAAGAATACCAAACAATACAATAGAACAGAACATCATAGAACGGAATAGAACAGAACAGAACAGAACAACAGAATAGAATAGAATAGAATAGAATAGAATAGAATAGAATAGAACAGAACAGAACAGAACAGAACAGAACAACAGAATAGAATAGAATAGAATAGAATAGAATAGAATAGAATAGAATAGAATAGAACAGAACAGAACAGAACAGCACAGAATAGAACAGAATAGAACAGAATAGAACAGAACAAAATGGAATAGAATAGAACAGAATAAAACAGAACAGAATAAAATAAAATAGAACAGAATGAAATAAAATATAATGGAACAGAACAGAATAGAATAGAACAGATGATAATAGAATAGAATAGAACAGAATACAACAGAAGAAAAAATTAAATAGAATAGAACCAAACAGAATATAACAGAATAAAACAAAAACAGAACAGAATAGAATTGAATAAAATAAAATAAATTAAAACAAAACAAAACTAAACTAAAATAGAACAGAATAGAATAAAATAAAATAGAACAGAACAGAATGGAACAGAACGGAACAGAACAGAAAAGAAGAAAACAAAATGAAAAAAAGAACAGAACGGAACAGAAGAGAACAGAATAGAATAGAACAGAAGAAAGCAGAACAGATCAGAATAGAACCAAACATAATATAATAGAACAGAATGGAATAGAACAGAATAGAATAGAATAGAATAGAATAGAATAGAATAGAATAGAATAGAACAGAAGAAAACAGAACAGAACCAAACATAATATAATAGAACAGAATGGAATAGAACAGAATATAGTAGAATAGAATAGGATAGGATAGAATAGAATAGAATAGAATAGAATAGAACAGAACAGAACAGAACAGAATAGAATAGAATAGAATAGAACAAAACAGAATAGAAGAGAAGAGAACAAAGCCAAACAGAACAAAACATAAGAGAATAGAAAATTAAAATAGAATAGAACAGAACAGCATAGAACGGAACAGAACAGGATAGAAAGAAATTAAATAGAATAAAATAGAAAAGAACAGAATAGAGAATAGAATGAAATAGCAATACAATATATATGCACAGAAGTAAATTTACCGTAATCATTTCAGTTGATTATTTAAAAAAAAAAAAGTTATTTATATTATATTTTGTTTGTTTGATTCTATTTTTCCACAGCGTGACAGTAAAACTACATATAAAAATGATCTTTTTGAAATAACAAAACAATTAGAAAATAAATGCTGGGAATGTTGGGAAATCTGACGTCACCTGTGAACTATTGACACATCCACTAATGTGTGTTTGGTGATTACTGGAACAATAATAAATCATCTCTTGCTGTGTTCAGAAACTTTTTTTATGATGCAACAAATTCTTACAAAACACTCACATTATGTAAAATTCAATCAGTGTTGCAGTAAAGCTGTAGAAACCTAATAGATGTTGATTTGAATGAGGATCAGCAGGTCCACCTGTTCTCAACTGAGGGAGAAATGAGAGTCCGGACTGAGGATGAGCACAACAGCAAATGCATCAAATCATGTCTGAATGTAGTGACATGTTATCCCTCACCTGCCCTTTAACACCGCCTCACTCAGAGTCTCCATGGAGATGAACTATTGTTAGGTGACTGGTGGATTTTAATGGCAAAGCAATCATTGACTATGGTGGAGCTTCTATACATTATCAGAGAAAGCAGAGGAGACCACTGCAGAGATGAAAAACATCCATCTGTCTGTCTATCTATCCATCCATTCCTCTCTATCTATCTATCTGTCAGTCCGTCCGTCCGTCCATCCATCTAAGTGACTGTCTGTCTGTCTATCTATCCATCCATCCATCCATCCATCCATCTATCCATCTATCCATCTATCTATCTATCTATCTATCTATCTATCTATCTATCTATCTATCACTCTATCCATCCATGTATCCATCCATCCATCTATCTATCTATCTATCTATCTATCTATCTATCTATCTATCTATCTATCTATCTATCTATCTATCTATCTATCTATCTATCCCTCTCTCCATCCATCCATCTATCATCTATCTATCTATCACTCTATCCATCCATCCATCCATCCATCTCTCACTCTATCCATCCATCCATTCATCCATCCATCTCACTCACTCAATCAATACATCCATCTACAGTATCACTATCAATCCATCCATCCATCTCACTCTATCCATCCATCCATCCATCTCACTCACTAACTCACTCCATCCATCCATCCATCCATCCATCCATCTCTTACTCACTCACTCACTCCATCCATCCATCCATCTCTCACTCTATCCATCCATCCATCCATCCATATATCTCTCACTCTATCCATCCGTCCATCCATCCATCCACCCACCCACCCACCCATCCATCTATCCATCCATGTATCCATCTATCTATCTATCTATCTATCTATCTATCTATCTATCTATCTATCTATCTATCTATCTATCTAGACATCAGTTTGTAAAATGCTGATTTTTCAGGTTTGAAGCAGGACTTTTGACTAACACAGCGCATCTCCTCCTTTGATTGTGAAACTAATTTCGCAAGAGTCTATTTTTTGTGTTGGTTTCTTGGAGTTACAGGTTTCATCCGTAATGTACTGTTTGCAGTGCAAGGTGGGCGTTCGCTTACGTGGACTCCTGACTGGGTGACCCGTTTAAAAGTGGGACAACAACTTATCAACATCCCTAAACCAAAACACATAATGTCCTCAGCATGTAAAACAGCACGTTTCTCAATAGATTTCCCATATGCAAAAGCGTGGGGGTTAGAATCTACATGTACAATATTTTTTCACTGATCTGAGTAAAATAGAATAGAATAAAATAGAATAGAGTAAAATAGAATAGAGTAGAATAGAGTAAAATAAAATAGAGTAGAATAGAGTAAAATAGAATAGAGTAGAATAAAGTAAAATAGAGTAAAATAGAATTGAGTAAAATAGAATAGAGTAGAATAAAGTAAAATAGAGTAAAATAGAATAGAGTAAAATAGAATAGAGAACATTAAAGTAAAATAGAGTAGAATAGAGTACAGTGGAATGGAATAGAGCAGAATAGAATAAAATAGAATAGAGTAGAATAGAATAGAGAAGAATATAATAGAATAGAGAAGAAAAGAAAAGAATAGAGTAAAATAGAGTGGAGTAAAACAGAATAGAGTAGAGTAGAATAGAGTAGAGTAGAATAGAGTAAAATAGAATAGAGTAAAATAGAATAAAGTAAAATAGAACAGAGTAAAATAGAACAGAGTAAAATAGAATAAAGTAGAATAGAGTAAAATAGAGTAAAATAGAACAGAGTAGAATAGAGTAAAATAGAATAGAATAAAGTAGAATAGAGTAAAATAGAGTAAAATAGAACAGAGTAGAATAGAGTAAAATAGAATAGAATAAAGTAGAATAGAGTAAAATAGAGTAAAATAGAACAGAGTAGAATAGAGTAAAATAGAATAGAATAAAATAGAACAGAGTAAAATAGAATAAAGTAGAATAGAGTAAAATAGAGTAAAATAGAACAGAGTAGAATAGAGTAAAATAGAATAGAATAAAATAGAACAGAGTAAAATAGAATAAAGTAGAATAGAGTAAAATAGAGTAAAATAGAACAGAGTAGAATAGAGTAAAATAGAATAGAATAAAATAGAACAGAGTAAAATAGAATAAAGTAGAATAGAGTAAAATAGAGTAAAATAGAACAGAGTAGAATAGAGTAAAATAGAATAGAATAAAATAGAACAGAATAGAGTAAAATAGAATAGAGTAAAATAGATTAAAATAGAATAAAGTAGAATAGAGTAAAATAGAGTAAAATAGAACAGAGTAGAATAGAGTAAAATAGAATAGAATAAAATAGAACAGAATAGAGTAAAATAGAATAGAGTAAAATAGAGTAAAATAGAATAAAGTAGAATAGAGTAAAATAGAGTAAAATAGAACAGAGTAGAATAGAGTAAAATAGAATAGAATAAAATAGAACAGAATAGAGTAAAATAGAATAGAGTAAAATAGAGTAGAATAGAGTAGAATAGAGTAAAATAGAGTAGAATAGAATAGAATAGAATAGAACAGAAAAAACACACAAATAATGTCCTTAGCATGTAAATCAGCATGTTTTTCCATATGGCTGTATCTATGCAAAAAAAGTATTATTTCAGAAATATGATGTGTGACACTTATATTGTAAAAACATTACCATGAAAAATATGCCTGAGAAATGTGCTTATATTTTTTATCTCTTTAACCCCTTAACCATCACCCCCACGTTGTGAACAACTTAAACGAATGCCAATTATCAACTCTGTGATGCAATTATTTAATATTGGCCTCAGTTTAAAGAAGACAGATGTCAGATTGTAGCTGAAGTGACAAAAAGATGTTCAAAAAGTTAAATAAAGCTAAAGTTATGTGCCTTTATGTTGATGAAAACAATAAATGTATACTTTAATATATTTCATAGATCAGTATTTTTACACAACCGGTTTACAAAACAGAAAAATCAAAGCTAAATATCTGAACAAATCATATTCCAAATTTGAAGTTGACATCTCAAAAAATTAGCTTGAAAATTAAAATTAATTTGGCTGCAGTACCAGACATGACCACCAGATGACCTCTAGTTTTCATTGGTGACCACACAAGAGCGCCCTGTATGTTTTGAGGAATTTAAACTATATTTTTTTATACTTCTGACAATATTTTTAGAGTATACATCAAATTCTAAAGTATGGACAGATTGGTGATATTTGATTTGAATTTAGCCTCTAAAAAACCTGTAAACACATCTATACATCTTTTACATGTGCATTGCTGTAGCAAAGTAATGTTTTATAACTCTGATGACAGTTAAAGGGTTACAGTACCTTACAGTGAGTATGAATATACCAATTAATCTGTCAAATTTACGGTTTGCAACATTATAATTAGCATTTCTTCTCTAAATTATTTTCCTCATTTAGGGAAATGTGACATTACTATTGTCAAGATTCCAGCGGCGTCAGGAATCTAATTACAGTTCGAATAATCATAAAGCAAATCTATATGTAAGTTTTAATATGTGTGTGGGCATATCACACAATCCACATCTCCAATCAAGAGCAAGTTATAAAACCAAAGGAAAACAAGGTTTTTGGACTAACAAGCTTGCGTTTGTTAATCAGTATCCATCATCATCTTTCAGTTCATTAAGCAAGAATGTGCTGGACTTCAGAGTGGTCTCACACAGTGATGGGAATGCATGGTTATGCCAAGGAACACCACGTCTAGTTTGCCAATGCGGGCTGAATACCAGCCAACATGAAGGACCACTGGGAACTTTTTTACAACCGATAACCCTACATATTAAATCAGGGACATGTTCTTCTGATTAATGAAATAACCCTTGAGTATTGCTCAAATTTATACCCTTTTGTTATGATTATTTGGTGTCATTATAATGGAAATCAATGAGGCAAAAACAGTCCCGAACATAATGACAGGGTTATTGTTGAGTTTTTAAAAAATCCTCAAAGCATTTTCACAAAATATGAGTCAAAATAAGATTTGTCACCAAATATCATTCCATTTGCTGAAACACTGAGAAAACTGTGGCCAAATTAATGAAAACATCCCCCAAAAAATCTCAAAGATTGTTGCTTCAGCTCTTTGAAATAGTCTGAACAAGCAGCAAAATATTTTTGAGTGAAGGCTATCTTTATCTAAATGATATTTTTCTCCAATGCATCCATTGCTATGAAGCCTGCATTTATCACTAGCCAAATTTTGCAGTGTGTGGTATGTGCTCCTATTGGCAGCATTAAAAAAACTACAAATGATCAGAAAGGGGTCTGGCTGCAGACTCGGTGCAGTGCAATCTGAGCTGCATCCAATGCTTTTTAATGGACTCACCCAACCCCACCCCTAACCCTACCCATCACAGTGATGTCACTCGGTCCATTTAAGTGCATTGTGTTTGACATTGCATCGCTAAGTGATGCAATCCCAGCTTGCATCATAAGATACTGTTCAATTATGAATGGAATTTATAGTTTAAGACAAAATTCGCGCTCCTGTGCTCCAGTGAAGCAGGTCAATTTTCAGAGTATTTCCTATTATATTTTTTTCTACTGGATAAAGATGTACTTCTTTTAGTTTGGCTGAAATTAAAAGCAGTTTTACATTTTATTTTATATATTTTAATCTTAATGTTATTAGCCTGCTGCGATTCCATTCCTTTTTCTATTGGGTTAGAAATTCCACCACTGTCTAATAACTTGCCTAATTAATCAAACTTGACCTAATTAACCAAGTTAGGCCTTAAAAATTAACTTTAAAGGATCATGAAACCCCCCTCTTTCAGTTCAAGTCTAACTCAGATTTTTTTTAAAAGATGCTCTGAGATGAGCGTGGAGCTGCGAGCAGAGGGAGGAGTGGGCGTGGCCGGCAGAGCAGGGGAAAAAGGGGAGCGAACAACTGTTGTCAGTCGGTTCACAAAATGAAACACAAACTGTGAGGAGACCAATGATTTTATAGTTTACAATGTTAAAATGCACAGAAATAAACAGTAAGTAATTTAATGCCCTGCTACATTTGTTAATCGTAATTTCATATACACACAACCACAATTTATATCATTATAAAGATAATCGTGTTTATATAAACACTATAAATGAGGACTTCTCTCCTCCTCAATCCCCGGGTCTGAATGCAGACCCAGTGGACAGCAGTGCAGCAGGTCTCTTGCCCTGTCTATTCCAACCATTAACCCTGCTGGTAATCTGGAAGATTTCAAACATGTGCGAACGCAGCAGCACAGATATAGATGATGTGTCTGAATTCTCCAATTCTCGTACCGCTCTCCTGACAAAAATGCTTGGTGCAAATCAACAGCATTGCAGGGAAAAACATGCAACAAACCCCGTGGATCATGGAAACAAAGAATAGGACCTGTGGTGTACACGGACGTGGTCTCACCCAGTCATTGGGTCTCACAGTTTGGCAGGTCTCGCTTGCCTTCGGAAAGCATGTGCTCTCATGAATAATTAAGAAGCAGGGTCTTCTCATAGGATAAGAAAACTCCGCTATGAATAATGAGTAACTGATGTGTCACCACTCCACTTGCAGATTTGCGCTATGTCACTGATTTTGATCCACCTTAAAAATTATTTTAAACCCGGAAGATGAAATAAGCGGGCAAAAGCTTAAATCATCCAGTTTTCCAAACAATTAAGGCTGACAGGTGCTAACGTTGTCTTAACTGACGCTCAACACACACAGATCTGTTTAAATCTAAAAAAAAAATAATAATAATAAAAAATTACAGGTGTCTTGAACCTTTAAGGCTGATAGAATCTCACTAAATACTGTCATTATGGCAAAGACATTTTCTTTATTTATAATTCTTGCTTCAATTTAGCAACTCTGCAGAACTGGTTCTGCACTGAAAAATGAATCTAAATCATACACTGTAAAACCCAGCAGCCAACTTTATCAAATGAAATGAGTGTAGTTAACTCAAAATGTACTGAAAGTTAATATTACTCCTTTGAAAAGATTTTACACTCAGTGTTAAAGATAATGAGTTAATTAAATACCTCATTACTTCAACCTAAATTGATTAAGTTCACAGTACTCATATAGATTAGTTTTTTAACTCAAACGGTTTGTAGCAATCGGTTTCCTCAAATGGTTTGAGATGCCTTAACTTATTGGGTTTTACAGTGTACAAGAAACTATAGTGTGGGATTTATGAATGAAACT
Organism: Danio aesculapii; assembly: GCF_903798145.1. Taxonomy (NCBI): domain Eukaryota; kingdom Metazoa; phylum Chordata; class Actinopteri; order Cypriniformes; family Danionidae; genus Danio; species Danio aesculapii. Next base: position 55,890,037 of record NC_079440.1, read on the forward strand.
AAACAATCACCCCAGGTTAAAAAAAAACTGCCCAGAACAACCAGATATCATGCCTACAGGCTTTTCTAACAAGCTAGTGAGATTTGCATGATCAAAAAAAAAAAAAAACACCAATGATACAACTGATCTAGATCACTATCTAACACTAACTATACTAACATCTAGATCCCGAAAAACATGTAAGTGAATGATCAGTTTCCCAGAAGCACCCAGACTGATGTGTTATTCTCAAGTGTATAATGATGAAGGAAACACAGCAAGTCTTCAGATAATGAAGCACTCCTACTGTGGTTTGAACCTGCTATACTTTTATGTTGTCAGATCTGATCATTATTAATAATTAAAACACAGCAGAAGGACATCTAATAGTTCATTTGTGTGTGGAAAGAAAACTAAAGAACTTTTGTTTTTGCCTTAACATAGAAATTAAATACTTATTAAACAATGCTGCTGAAACTTTAACGCAGGTTTGCTTTCACAAAATAACAATGTTAATGCTAATTTGACATTAAAAAACATTAAAATATTACAGAAAATTAAGATGCATGTTTCTTCATAAGCTGATGTTGAGTAGTTAATAGTTGCTGCTAAGTTTTGATGCATAAGAATATTTACAGACAAAATAACTGCCAGCTATATATATTTTTAGTTGTTAATATTTGAATAAATGAAATGCACAGATAAAAAGACCAGCGAACTGCCAGTGATCATGACTTTACAATAGGTCAAACAGAAAGCACTGGAAAAGGAAGCGATATGATTCGTGGAACTACTAGGTCAGTTCAGAAAGTTTGAGTAAATACACCTTCATGACTGCGGCAAAAAAAAGGTAGAAGACCTTTCAATTCCCCAACATTTCCTAAAAAGTCTGATCAGTCTTAAAGACCAACTCAATTTAGATCTGGAGCAAACTGCTCATCCTTCCTGTGGATATGAATCAGGTCAATCTTTGTTTAATGAGTGACGTTTCAGAGAAAATAAAAACAAGCATAGTGGAATAAGCAGAACTGAACAGAACCGGTATTAGATTCACGCACGGAAAACAAGCTCATGTACACAGACCTTGGTTTGTGAGTCCACAGATCAATGATCTTTATAGAGACTCACTTCAAAGCGTACAGACTGGAAAACAAACCCAGAGAGATAAACGTGACTTCCCAAAATACACCACACGTGGGAAACTTCTGGAATGATGATTGTGCTTAATTCAATGCGTTTTATTATGACAAAATGAACAAGAGACAGAACAACAGATATACTTTTAAAATCCTGGCTTGTTTCAATTATGTTTTTCTTAACCCAATGGTTTGTTTTGTTCGATTTTACCCAAATTTAGGTTGAAACAACCCAGCACTTTTTAAAGGGAAGACAGAGAGACTGACAGACAGATAGATGAACAGACAGACAGACTGGCAGACAGACAGATCTATCGATCAACAGACAGACAGACAGACAGACAGACAGACAGACAGACAGACAGACAGACAGACAGACAGACAGACAGACAGACAGACAGATAGATAGATAGATAGATAGATAGATAGATAGATAGATAGATAGATAAAACGACAGACAGATAGAACGACAGACAGATAGATAGATAGATAGATAGATAGATAGATAGACAGACAGACAGACAGACAGACAGACAGACAGACAGATAGATAGATAGATAGATAGATAGATAGATAGATAGATAGATAAAACGGCAGACAGACAGACAGAGAGACAGACAGACAGATAGACAGAGAGATAGATAGATAGATAGATAGATAGATAGATAGATAGATAGATAGATAGATAGATAGATAGATAGATAGATAGATAGATAGATAGATAGATAGATAGATAGATAGATAGATAGATAGATAGATAGATAGATTGATAGATAGATCGACAGACAGATCGACAGACAGATAGATAGATCGACAGACAGATAGACCGACAGACAGACAGACAGACACAGACAGATATAGATAGATAGATCGACAGAGACAGACAGACAGACAGACAGACAGACAGACAGACAGACAGACAGACAGACAGACAGACAGACAGACAGACAGACAGACAGATAGATAGATAGATAGATAGATAGATAGATAGATAGATAGATAGATAAAACGACAGACAGATAGATAGATAGATAGATAGATAGATAGATAGATAGATAGATAGATAGATAGATAGATAGATAGATAGATAGATAGATAGATAGATAGATAGATAGATAGATAGATAGATAGATAGATAGATAGATTGATAGACAGACAGACAGACAGACAGACAGACAGACAGACAGACAGACAGATAGATAGATAGATAGATAGATAGATAGATAGATAGATAGATAGATAGATAGATAGATAGATAGATAGATAGACAGACAGACAGACACAGACAGACAGACAGACCGATAGATAGATAGATAGATAGATAGATAAAACGGCAGACAGACAGACAGAGAGACAGACAGACAGACAGAGAGATAGATAGATAGATAGATAGATAGATAGATAGATAGATAGATAGATAGATAGATAGATAGATAGATAGATAGATAGATAGATAGATAGATAGATAGATAGATAGATAGATAGATAGATAGATAGATAGATAGATCGACAGACAGATAGATAGATCGACAGACAGATAGACCGACAGACAGACAGACAGACACAGACAGATATAGATAGATAGATCGACAGAGACAGACAGACAGACAGATCGACAGACAGATAGACCGACAGACAGACACAGACAGATATAGATAGATAGATCGACAGAGACAGACAGACAGACAGACATATCGACAGACAGATGGATAGACAGATGGCAGACAGACAGATGGATAAATGAACAGACAGATAGATACAGATGTTACAGGTTTTAAGTGTTTGTGTCCTGAAAGCTCTAAATAATAAACCTAAACACTGGTGTATGAGTGTCTGTATGAGTGAATTTTAAATAAATAACAAGTCAAGACAAGTGATTTGTTCCAGACCCCAAGAGACAGATTTATTACTCAAGAGAGATGGAGTTTCCTAATCTATAGATGAGAACATCTGGGGCAAAAAATGCAAGATTATTGTGCATGTCTAGGGAAATTTACCAGCCTTCATGGTTGCCAGACATCAGTGGCCAGACATTCAATGTTTTTAAAAATGCATGTTTAAACATGTCATGACGTTTTCATAGATAATATATAATTATTACACTTTAATTAGCAATTTACTGTTCTAAACATATTTCAGAATCAACGCCTTTACTTTTTAATATCAAGAAATATAAAACCCAGAGGCACAAATTAGAGAAATATTGAGCTAATGTGATTCTAGACTGACTCATGAAAGCAAACGCACACACACACACAAACTAACACACACACACACACACACACACACACACACACACACACATAAACTAACACACACAGTCTGACTCAGCTCTGAATCACTCAGACAGAAAGTGAGCGCTTTGATTCAGCGAGGGTCATGAGAGATGAGAGACAGAAACACTGAAAGTGACTCAGGCTAAAGACTGATCTGTGCCGCTGCCACGACCCTCTCATGAGCACATCTGAAGGGCAAACACACACACACAGACACTCACTTCGCATCCTTCACTGAAACACACCAGGAGACCACAGACAGGCCAAAGTCCAGCACTGATGCTTGTAACTGCATGAGAACAGCCATTTAAAGTCTGCATGAACTGGAAATTGCGACTAAATATTAAAATAGAAAACAGTGGGCGTGGCTTGTTTTTTCTGCTGCGAGCTGATTGGATGTAAAGTAGACATTTCATTCAGAGAGATGGGAAAATGGGTTTTAAAAGAGTTTTAAAAAGCATCCTAACAGACGGGGTGTCTGTTAGGATGCTCCGCTGCACATCATTTCTGTTTGTTGTCAAAACTGACAGCAGTAGGGGCGTGGTTAAGTATATTAGCCACACCCATTACCTCAGACAGACGTAATCTGAGAATTTAACTAAAAACAAACAGGAAGTGCATTTTTAGATTTCAATTCAAGATTATAAGGGCAAACATTTAGTTTTACTTAATGACATGCACAGATAAATTGTTCACCACAAAACTACCAAAGTGAGCTAACAAAATCAATATGGCTACTTTGGATTTTTATGTGTACTTTAAATCAGAAACACTCACTGTGCACTTTGTGAGACGGAGTAACCTTGTCTTAAAATTCACGCTAGTGAATGTCATGAAATTTGGTTTAGTGGAAAATATTTTAAATTGATGTAATTGATGTAAGATGATGTTGTCTTATCAAAAGTATCATTTACACAAGAGGATAGATAATGATTTATTTTAAATTTACAATACGTTATTGTACATTTCTGACATGATTTTTTGGAAATCATAACATTATTTTCCTAAAATAAAGCACAAGTAATGTGTTAAGAGAATACAGCAAATGTACAGCAATGAAAATGTGTGTTTAACTGAACACAACTGTATGCAAAATATTAAAAAATAGGGTAAATATAGTGTATATAATATAATATAATATTTTGTGAGGTTCAAATGTGCACAATATATATATATAATTTTCACCTGAATCTTTATTACTTAGCAGGGGATAATATTTCTAAGAGGACACTGCTGACCCCTGGTGATCGACATGCTCATTGCTTCATTATAACTGGAATGCATTTTATATTTACTGCTTGTCAAAACTCTGTGACACAAAAATCAGGCTGAAGCCTGAAACAAAATAGCTTTCACACCCGGTGCAAATGTTTTTCAAAATATATTACATGCAATTAACAAATGATCTGTAAAACCAGTTCTTTTTTTCAAGAGTTCACATTTAGCTTTCATTCTAACGTTAGATCTGTGCATTTTTAAAGTGACACCTGTTATTTAATTTAATCAAATGAAAAAATCTAAATAAGAGTTTAATTTATTGCTCTTTAATCAGAATGTGTAAGTTCTACAGTGAAAAAACGGCTGATGAGATTTGATAGCTTGATTCTATTTCATTATAATAGCTATCTTATAATAAGCTGAACTGTTTGCTAATGTATTTGCTGCTAACCCTACTGAAAAAAACAGCTTAAACCAGCCTAGGGTGGTTGCCTTGTTTTAGCTGGTCGACCAGCCTGGGTTTAGAGGGGTTTTGACCATTTCCAGGCTGGTTTAGCTGGAAAATGACCAGCTAAAACCAGCTTGACCAACCAAAACCAGCTATATCCATCTTAAATCGGGCTGGTCAACCTGGTTTTAGTTGTATTTAGCTAGTCCTTTTCCAGCCTGACCAGCTAAAACCAGGCTGGAAATGGCTGGAAACCAGCCTGGAAATGGCCAAAACCCCTCTAAAACCAGGCTGGTCAACCAGCTAAAACCAGCCAACCACCCTAGGCTGGTTTAAGCTGGATTTTTTAGCAGGGAATGTATACTATTTATTTTTTCTTTTGTAAATAATAATAATTAAGCATATTACGAACCATTTAACTGTTTATTTACAATGAAACAGCTCCAAATGAACATATTTAGTAATTTGGGGATTTTTTAAAAGAGGGGTGGGGTGGGGTCGGGGGAATCCCTTATTATGGTGGGCACATCCCAATGTTGACAGGTATGATCTTGCATTGTGACTATAGTGGACACACACATTGCGATATCTATGCTGAAATGATTTATTGTGCAGCCCTACTGCGAAGAACATTTTTCATACAATTTTTCCACCATAATGTAGCTAAAATTAGATTCAGACTGACCGAAAACTCCTTCAAACGAGTGTGAGAGATTGGGACTGCTGCTCCTCCATCAGATCTCTCCATCTCTCCAAACAACGGACGGATCCAGTGACGCCACAAGCTCTGAGTTTGTTCCTCCAGACACTTTCACACACCACCAAACATCTCTCTTCACAGCCTTCCTCCTCAGTTTCTCACGATCCGCCATCCACTCCCTCAACAACTGCAGCTTCCACAGCAAAAACTGACAGAAGGGTAAACAAACCAGACAAACTCCCAGAATGCTGAGTGTTGCCACTAGGGGGCGACCACCGAAATCAAGAATGCTGTATATGTAGGGTTGACCGGATCGGTTAGTGCCACCCATCAGCCAATACACAACAGCAAATATGATATAAAGGATTGCAGCCAGAACTGGGTAGATGAAGTGTGTGAGGTGTACGGGTGTAAAGGACAGAAGCAGATCTACAGCCGTCTGCACGCTGTTGATGAAGTGGATGTTGATGTTGAAGGCTGTGAGCGAGTGCTGACTCGAGGGGTGAATTATTGTCCAGTATAGAAAAGAGACGGATAATGAAAAGCAGCCCATCACTGAATGAAGGAGCCACTGGAGATTGAGAACAGTGTAGAGAGGGTAGGAGAGAGAAAGCAGAGCCTCACGCTCAGTACCGACACCTGCTGGAGAAAAAAAAAACACATCATCAAACACACGCATGGCTCCGATGTGAATGTTTTTATTCCCTGCTTATAAATTAGATGCTTTTATTCTGCAATTCAGTTGAATGCATGCTTGTGGAAATAAATTTATCAATTTCTAACATTTCAACTAGTTAATATCAGAATAAATGTGAATTAAATTCTTTTAAAATTTCTATTCATCAAAATAATCAATGTTTTCACAAAAATGTTTACTAAAACACATTTAAAAATGGTACAATAATAATAAAACACATCATTAAACACATGCATGGCCCAGAGGTGAATATATTTTCAGTCCTTCTATTAGTGATATTATAAACTGTGAAACTAAATTATAAATGTTATTAATGGATTCTATGGCATCATCGTGGCTCAGTGGGTAGCACGATCGCCTCACAGCAAGAAGGTCGCTGGTTCGAGCCCTTGCTGGGTCAGTTGGCATTTCTGTATGTAGTTTGCATGTTCTCCCCATGTTGGCGTGGGTTTCCTCCGGGTGCTCCGGTTTCCCCCACAGTCCAATGACATGCGCTATAGGTGAATGGGGTATATGCCAAGCTAGTGTTGTTCCCATGCTGATAAACTTCCGGTTATTGTGAGTTTTTTATTTTTATTTTATACGATTCCTTTTACAGTATTGATGTTGTATTGTAATTAAAATACAATCAGTTAAACAGACTTTGGCATTCATTCAGTTTCTCAAGCGTAAAATGAGACAAAAAGCTGTTTACTCGCACGCGGCTGTCAGAATCAGCAGGCTAGCGCAGAAGCTCCATTGAATATACTGGGGTGAAATAAATGCTCATATTATAAGGACATGGCAGGAAAATTTTAAATTTATGCAGTGCTTCTTGTACAATCTGAGACCCACTTTATATCAGATATCATTCAGCCTGTGGACGTAGCTGATTTTTAAAGAAAACAGACTTCAAACGGGCCGATTTTGCAATTGCAAACAGTTCACTGGAAGCGCTTAACCCAGGTTACTGACAAATTAAAAGTCCTATTAGCTGCTTCGGCATACACCCTATTGAATAAACTAAATTGGCCATAGTGTATGTGTGTGAAAGAGTGTGTATGGGTGTTTCCCAGTACTGGGTTTTGGCTGGAAGGGCATAAAACATATGCTGGATAAATTGGCGGTTTATTCCGCTATGGCGACCCCAGATTATTAAAAGGACTAAGCCTAAAGGAAAATGAATGAATAAATGGATTCTTCTATTCAAGCATTAAATTGATAAATTTATTACATTCTTGCAGAACAAAAGTATGCTTTTATAACATTTCAAACCATTTTAATTTTAGAACTCCGTTTCAAATAGATTCTCAGGAATTTTCTATTAATTAAAGAGCCCCTATTTTGCATTTTAAAAGGTCGTATTTTGGCAACATGCAGATATGCGTTCAAGGTCAAAAAACACTTTCATTGTCTTATAATATGCGTCTATTTTTACCTAATTATCCCAGCGACTCCCATATGAACCGTTCACAGTGTAGCCATGTTGAATTTAACTAAGCGGGATAAAAAATAGGTAACAATTTTAATTATACCTACATGTAATGATCTGGAGGAAGAAACTGGTCCATATGAACTGTAACAGTTACTGACACAGTCCGATACATAATGGTCTCTGCTGCTCCTTCCTCTAATACCAAACAGCCGATGAGTCCCATGCTGCAGAGTAGGTTATTGTATAAATCATCAGAAAAATGACAGGGACAAACACAGCACTAGGTTGGCTATACTTTGTTGTTGTTGTGAAAATGAACTTTAACCCTTTATACCCCACAGCCGAATCTCCATCTGTCAGTGATCGTCATCTTCGCGTCACGATCAGACCCGTGATCCTCGCGCCTCCGCTAGTGTGTGGAGAGAAAGCGCATTCACATTTTACTAGAACCAGCACTACATATTTGGTGATGTACCGTATTGATGTCGACGCGTTCAAGCAAAAGATCCGAACCCAACATGATTCATTCATTCGATTATGAGTCGACTTTTTCGCTAAAGAATCAATAGTTTTAAACACGGTGCACTTTCAGATTTAAACTTCAGCTGGATGTTTTCATTCACTTAGTGCTGTGTTACAAACTCCATAGAAGGTCATTTTCAAAAACCCATAATAGGGGCTCTTTAAATAAATGAGTTTTCATAAAATATGAAGCGGTAAAACTGCTTCACAAAGGAGTTCTAAATGGACCCTCTGTTAGAGTGCATCTCAGCTTCAATGATTTTCATGTTTGTTACCTCTTTACTAACATGCTTTATCATTAAAGCATTTGTTAATGGAATTAGGAACCTTATTGTAAAGTGGACACCAGGTGTATTCAATTGGCGGCCCGCGGGTCGAACCCGGCCCCTGACGCAATTTGTTTCATCCCTCCAAATAGTGTGACCAAGACAAAAAATAAATAAATTTAGTTGCGTTTAATTTAATTTAATTGCGTCTTTTCTGCATGCAAGTTTAAATTTTCCAATGGAGACGTGCGCGCACGGCTCACCAGCGGACGTCCAGGTGCTCACAGTAGAAATGATTTCACGCTGTAGTGGTGAGAGTTGTGCGTGGCTTTCAATGCAATGTAAACAAAAGATAGGTTAGACGAATTATTACAAATTATTAAAATGCTTATGTATGTATGAACGCAGATGATAACAACAGTTCATTTAAATTCATAGCTAATATAAAGCTTAAACTAACATTAGACAAATACTATTTTTATTTATTCGTATTTTTATTTTTTTATTCATTGTTATTTTATTTATTTTCATTGTAGAATGATCACTCATGTTTAAATCAAAAACTTTTTCATTTATTTTTAAGTCCAAAGAGAGAAATAGATTATTGATTGTTTTTTATTAATATTTTGTGCTGTATTTGGTTACTGAGCAGCAATAAACAACACTTTAAAATATTAAGTGAAGTTTCTCAAACTAATTTCGAGAGGAGCACGTGATATGATTGACTGCAGCTGGCCACTCATCTACATTCACTAGTTAGCCAATCAGATTAACCCTAACTCACTATAAGTAGCCTAGCTAGAACTACTCTCTTATCTTCATTTTCCGAAGAAACCCCCCATCCACCCCTTCTCCTCCTTTCCTCCTTTACCACGGGGAGCTCTCGAGAACCACCTGATCTCGTACTCTCCTTACATGCTGTATTGACCAGGCGGGAGCCCTGGGCTCACCTATTTCCGAGCTCAGGGTTCTCTCCCGGGACAACATGCCAAACCTGCTAACTTTTGTCAAACAATATCTAAGTGTGAACTCTTGAAATATATATTTCTTGTGATTTTCTAAACTAGCAGTGTTTTGAATTTAATAAAAGTATTATAATCATGATAATAGTGAAACCTTCTTTAGACTATAATCGTACAACCAAAATCTCTAATCGTTGCATCCCTATTTGTCACGCAGATTAAAACATAACACATGAATGTGTCTGAATGTAGAAGACGCCTACTTGAGCAATCCACTGATTTTGTTGTGCTTCGAAATACAACATTTGAATATGTTTGTAAAAAAAGCCACATTGTACAATGCAGTGATGTTATGTCGTTTCAAAATACAACAGATTAACGTTTTAATGTAGAAAAATAAAACACGGGTGTCTTAAGGAGCAAAAATACAGCATATGGGCTCTTATTTTGCTGTTGTGTCATCACTCATATTGCAAGTCATATCTCTCCGGCCCCTCATTTGGGATGCTTTTAATGAACTGGCCCCCATGACAAACTAATTGAATATCCCTGATGTACACTATTCTAACATTACCTAATGTTGTACTAACATTCATTAACTCTTTACTAACATGCCTTACCACTAACCCAACAATAACTAATGTTACTAACATCTGTGGGTTCATTAAAACAGTGATTATTGATATTCTTATTGTTAAATAGATGCGTTTTTCATTGTTAATTCCTGTTAACACATTACGTCACAGCGGAATGAACCGCCAACTATTCCGGCAAATGTTTTACACAGCGGATGCCCTTCCAGCAGCAACCCAGAACTGAAAATCTTTTTAATCATCAAAAAACTCAAAATCAAATATTAAGCTATGCTAATGCCATGACATTTAAATATTTTTAAAGGGATAGTTCACGCCAAAAAATGAAGTGAAAATTCTGTCATTTACCAACTGTAGACTTGTTCCAGTTTGAGTGTTTTGTTCTGTTGAACACAAAAGATATTGAGCAATGATTGAGAAACCCTTAACTAGGGATGTCCAGATCCGATCGCGTGATCGAAAATCGGGGTCGATCACGTGGTTTCAGACTCGATCGGAATCGGACGTTACCTCAAGATCAGGACTCAAATATATATGTATATTATATATATATTCTCATTATTTTATAACACATCTATAGTTATGCGCTGGCACAGAGTTAGACCGCTTTCTTGACTTTACACAGAAACAGCAACGTGTGCAGCATGACATCACTTTGTTGCAGAGACGCTATTGGTTAAATGCCAGCAAAGTAGAACATGGAAGCAGCTTGAAGCAGAAAGCGAGAGTATGTCTGCAGTCTGGAGGTTTTATAAAGTTGATGACGACAACATTGGCATAGCAAACTGTGAGATATGTAAACTTGAGATTGCCTGCGGGGTATTTTAAGTTGAGGTGCTGTTTGTTTTTATATTAGATTTTTATATATATTTACTCTTCAAAGTCCAAAAGTGAAGAATTTGTGGTAATAATTACTTGATTGTTGAATGTTAAAATAAGGTGAATTAAATAAAAAAAATAAGGAACATGCTGGTTCTATTTCTTTGTTCTTCTTTATTTATTTTTTTATGTGTTATTGAAGTATTTGATCGGGTTTCGGTCTCGATAGATACTCAAAATCAAATGACACGAACTCGGACTCGAGGGCAAAAAAACTGATCGGGACATCCCTACCCTTTACCACTGACTGCCACAGTATTTTATTTTATATTACAGATGTACATGGTTACCCATTTCCAACAGTCATCTAAATACCTTCCTTTGTAAGTAATTTGGGTGAACTATCCCTTTAAGTGTGACTGCCTGTTTTCCCTGTGTTTCTAAGATGCCACCAGTAATAGATATCTGTGATCAGCAATGCATTGTGCAGCAGTTTTACCTCTTTTCTTTCTGTGAGAGCAGCATCTGATCTCCAAGAAAGCCCAGGCCAGATTACAGAAAGCAAGCAGATAGTAGATCACCATCAGAGAGTAGGCGATATGGCTGAGAAAAATGAAGAATTTAGGAGTGTTGAAGAGAAGAGCCGTGTAGATAAACCAGCTGAGGGTGTAGACCAGCATAAAACATCTGTATACAAGCCACAACACTGGAGGAATATCCCACTAGAAACAAAAGCACAAATATCTTACTTTAATTTCACAAACATGCATGAGTTAGCATGATTGGATGCTTTAATGCTGCGCTAGCATGATAAATAATGTTTTTAGCATGTTTCTAGAATGTTTAGCATGTTACTAGGCTAACAAATTGTTATCACGGTCACAACAGGCAGCACATTATCCTGCTTATTACACAAATACTTGCTACAAATCTAAACAATTACATTACATTTACAATTATTCATTTAGCAGACCCTTTTAGCCAAAGCAACTTACAATTGAGGATAAATTCAGCGATTCAACAAGAGGTGGCAAAACAAAGTGCAAATTATACAAAGCTACTGTTTGTGCTCAGAGAATTTAATGCTAGAGTAAGGTTTATCTGTTTTTATGCTAAAATAATGTATTATTTTAGCATTTGGCTAACATGTTTTAGCATAGCTAATATCATGTTTCTGCCTTGTTCAACATACTGCTAGCTTAGCATATTGCAACAATGTTTCATGTAATAATGTGTTTTAGCTTCATGCCAGCATGAATTACCATGCTGTTAGCATATTTCTGGTATATTATTTTATCATTAGGATGACCTGCTATAGTGTAGCTTCTCATGTTTCTATAATGTTTACCATGCAACTAGCTTAGCACATTGTGACAATTTGTAATCATGTAATAATTTGTTTTACCATCATGACAGCATTAATTACCATACTTTTAGCATAATATTTTAGCATTTGGCTAACATGCTTTAACATAGCCGCTGTCATGTTTCTATCATGTTTAACATTGCCTATAGCTTAGGACATTGTGAGAATGTTTTATGTAATGTGCTCTAGCATCATGCCAGCTTGAATTACCATACTGTTACCATATTTCAACTATATTAATTTTGCATTTGGCTAACATGCTTTAGCGTAGCCGCTATGAAGTTTCTATAATGTTTGACATACTACTAGCTTTCAACATTGACACATTTTCATGTAATAATGTTTTACCATCATCATGAATTGCTGTACTGTTAGCATATTATTTTAGCATTTGGCTAACATGCTTTAACACAGATGCTATCATGTTTCTATAATGTTTAACATACTACTAGCTAGGCACATTGTGACAAAGTTTTATGTAATGTGTTTTAACATCATGTCAGCATGAATTGCTAGCATTTTTCTAGTTTATTAATTTAGCATTTGGCTGACATGGTTTAGCATAGCTGCTACCATGTTTCATTCAGTTAATATACTACTAGCTTAGCACATTGTGACAATGCTTCATGTAATAATGTGTTTTAGCATCATGATAGCAAAAATTACTATGCTGTGAACATATTTCTGGTAGCTATTATTTTAGCATTTGACTGACATGCTTTAGCGTAGCCACTATCGTGTTTCTATCATGTTTAATATTCTATTAGCTTAGCACATTGCTACAATGTTTCTTCTTACAAGTTTAACCCACAGTTAATGTGTTTTAGCATCCTGCTAACATAAACTAGGCATACATTTTCAAACATCTGTATTCATGCAAACCGTTTAATGCGGCATAGCGTCTTTACATTGAATTCTGTGCCTTAAAAAAATGTTTTAATATATTGCTAGGTTAACATGTTCCTATCACCCTGTTTCTATAACGTTTAACATATGGTTAACGCTTTAGCATCATGCTAGCATGTTTTTAACATTGCTAGTTGTAAATAATATGTTACTACTGTTTCCAACATTTGTTGACATTTATTTATAGGCTACTACCAAAAATTAGCATGCATGTTTCCAGATTTATAACATTTTACAGTGTGGTTTCCAATCATGTTGATCATTTGTTCCCAGCAAGTTTAACGTTATATATAAATGAATTAGTTTTTCAACACTGACTCACTCGTGGCTGAAGCAGAAGCTCTGGTTTTAAGGTGAAAAAGTGGAGTTTGTGAACAGTGAACTCCTCTTTCCATCTCTGTGAACAACCAGCAGCCATAACCATCAGCAACACCTACTCTCCTACTGTGAAAAACACACCAAACAATCAGTTAAAATCTTGTGATGATTTCATCTGCTTACTTGGAAGTCAGTTCACATTGTTGAGATCCACAAAAGCATTCTGTTCACACATTCTGTCTGTGCTAATTTGTATTTACAAGCCTTTCACTGCATTATAAGCCAGTCTTTCTGGTTTGAAGTAGCTCTCAAATTTTCAAACAATTCAGACTTGCCCTGTTGACTCATAAAAAAAAAAATTGCCCCCAATGTTTTAAGGCTTACGCATTCAACTACACATGCAAAGGAATAAATAGTCACATTTCTAACCAACCCTTGCAGTAACGTATCCAATGTCATCTGCTACAGGAACTCTGCATCTACCAGGAGCATTCATAAATGAAAAGCAGTGTTTTCCTACACCTTGACTTTTAATGCATCAGATGTGACCAGATGTGACGTGTCCAGAAGAGCGGGACAGACAGTGCGCTGCTTGTCTGGGAAACATCTAATGAAATAACCGAGCTGCAGACCATAATAATGAACACGTGAATCTCTCAAACGTACCTAAAAAGATTAATGCAGAACCTCGGAGATGTGACTTAATATCAAACCTGCCTTTTAAAAAAAGTCTAGTTGCAGTACTACGATACATTATGGTAACAGAAGATTTTTTTAAGCATTAACACCACACACATCATGCAAAGTTGGTAATTTCCCTAAGTATCACATTTCTTTCTTAATATCTTTTCTAACAGTCTATATCTATTACGAAATAATTGTTAATTCATTTTCCTTCAGCTTAGCTTCTTAATTCATCACGGGTTGCCACAGCGGAAGGAACCACCAACTATTCCAGCATATGTTTTACGCAGCGGATGCCCTTCCAGCTGCAACCCTGTACTGGGAAACATCCATACACACTCATTCACACACACATACACACTACGGCCTATGTAGTTTATTCAGTTCACCTATAGTGCATGTTTTTGGACTGTGGGGGAAACTGGAGCACCCAGATGAAACCCACACCAACATGGGGAGAACCCAGCTGGGACTCGAACCAGTGACCTTCTTGATGTGAGGCGACAGTGCTAACCACTGAGCCACCATGTCGACCGAAATGATTGTAAACTATTATAGCCTTATTATTATAAGTATTATTACTGGCTGAATAATTTGTTAATTGCTGATATACAGTGCATCCAGAAAGTATTCATTGCGCTTCACTTTTTCCACATTTTTTGTTACAGCCTTATTCCAAAATGCATTAAATTCATTTGTTTCCTCCAAATTCTTCACACAATACCCCATAATGACAATGTTAAAAAAGATTTTTTGAAATGGTTGCAAATGTATTCAAAATAAAAAAGATCAAAAATCACATGTACAGAAGTATTGACAGCCTTTGGCGTGAACCTCTAAATTGAGCTCAGGTACATTCTGTTTCCACTGATCATTCTTGAGATGTTTCAGCAGCTTAATTGGAGTTCACCTGTGGCAAATTCAGTTCATTTGGTATGATTTGAAAAGGCATACACCTGTCTATATAAGTTCCCAGGGTTGACAGCGCATGTTAAAGCACAAACCAATTATAAGGACAATGGAAATGACTGTAGACCTCCGAGACAGGATTGTCTCGAGGCACAAAGCTGGGGAAGGTTACAGAAAAATTTCTGCTGCTCTGAAAGTTCCAATGAGCACAGTGGCCTCCATCATCCGTAAGTGGAAAATGTTTGGAACCACCAGGACTCTTCCTAGAGCTGGCCGGCCATCTAAGCTGAGTGATTGGGGGAGAAGGGCCTTAGTCAGGGAGAAGATCAATAACCCGATGGTCACTCCGTCTGAGAACCAGCATTCTTCTGTGGAGAGAGAAGAACCTTACAGAAAGACAACCATCTGTGCAACAATCCACCAATCAGGCCTGTATGTTAGAGTGGCCAGACGGAAGTCACTCCCCGCCTGGAATTTGCCAAAAGGCATCTGAAAGACTCTTAGACCATAATGAACAAAAATGCTTGAAGAAAACCAAGCACTGCTCATCACCAGGCTAACACCATCCCTAGAGTGAAGCGTGGTGGTGGCAGCATCATGCTGTGGGGATGTTTTTCAGCAGCAGGAACTGGAAGACTAGTCAGGATAGAGGGAAAGATGATTGCAGCAATGTACAGAGACATCCTGAATGAAAACCTGCTTCAGAGTGCTCTTGACCTCAGACTGGGGCGACGGTTCATCTTCCAGCAGGACCATGACCCAAAGCACACTGCCAAAATATCAATGGAGTGGCTTCACAACAACTTGGTGAATGTCCTTGAGTGGCCCAGCCAGAGCCCAGACCT
This sequence comes from Danio aesculapii, assembly GCF_903798145.1. Taxonomy (NCBI): domain Eukaryota; kingdom Metazoa; phylum Chordata; class Actinopteri; order Cypriniformes; family Danionidae; genus Danio; species Danio aesculapii. Next base: position 55,906,095 of record NC_079440.1, read on the forward strand.
GAATCTTATTGAACATCTCTGGAGAGATCTGAAAATGGCTGTACACCGTCGCTTCCCACTCGACCCGATAGAGCTTGAGAGGTACTGCAAAGAGGAATAGGCAAAAACTCCCAAAGACAGGTGTGCCAAGCTTGTGGCATCATATTCAAAAAGACGAGGTTGTAATTGCTGCCAAAGGTGCATCAACAAAGTATTGAGCAAAGGCTGTGAATACTGATGTACAATTAATTTTTCAGCTTTTTTTAATAAATTTGCAACAATTTCAACATTTTAGTCATTATGGGGTATTGTGTGTAGAATTTTGAGGAAATCAATTAATTACTCCATTTTAGAATAAGGCTGTAACATAAAAAAATTGTGGAAAAAGAGAAGCGCTCTGAATACTTTCCGTATGACCTCTACTGATTTCTCTGCTTTACACAGAATGACAGAAACGTAAATACAGTGTTGCCATAGATTAGAGTCAACATTAGTAAATAAAGTACAGACAAAAGATGTGCAACAAAGGTCAGGCTCGGGAAATAACTAAAATATAAATAAACAATAATAATAACTAATATAATAACCAGCTTTAAGCTCAAACTGAAAGAAATAAAGAAAGAAAATTAATGATCAATCATACACTCACCGTTCACTTTATTAGGTCCACCTTACTAGTACCGGGTTGGATCCCCTTCTGCCTTCAGAACTGCCTTAATCCTCTGTGGCATAGATTTAACAAGCTACTGGAAATATTCCTCAGAGATTTTGGTCTATATTGACATGATAGCATCACGCAGTTGCTGCAGATTTGTCGGCTGCATTCATGATGTGAATCTCCCGTTCCACCACATCCCAAAGGTGCTCTGTTGGATTGAGCTCTGGTGACAGTGGAGGCCATTTGAGTACAGTGAACTCATTGTCATGTTCAAGAAACCAGTCTGAGATGATTCACGCTTTATGACATCGTGCGTTCTCCTGCTGGAAGTAGCCATCAGAAGATGTGTACACCGTGGTCATAAAGGGATGGACATGGTCAACAACAATACTCAGGTAGGCTGTGGTGTTGACACGATGCTCAATTGGTACTAATGAGCCCAAAGTGTCAAGAAAATATCCCCCACACCATTACACCACCACCAGCAGCCTGAACCGTTGATACAAGGCAGGATGGATCCATGCTTTCATGTTGTTGATGCCAAATTCTGACCCTACCATCCGAATGCCGCAGCAGAAATCGAGACTCATCAGACCAGGCAACATGTTTCCAATCTTCTATTGTCCAATTGTGGTGAGGCTGTGTGAATTGTAGCCCCAGTTAGCCTCTTCTGCATACCTCAGTTGTAACAAGTGGTTATTTGAGTTACTCTTGCCTTTCTATCAGCCCCAACCAGTCTGGCCATTCTCCACTGACCTCTGGCATCAACAAGGCATTTGTGCCCACAGAACTGCCGCTCACTGGATATTTTCTCTTTTTCAGACCATTCTCTGTAAACCCTAGAGATGGTTGTGCGTGAAAATCCCAGTAGATCAGCAGTTTCTGAAATTCTCAGACCAGCCCGCCTGGCACTAACAACCATGTCATGTTCAAAGTCACTTAAATCCCCTTTCTTCTCTATTCTCAATTTGAACTGCATCAGATCGTCTTAACCATAATGCATTGAGTAGCTGCCTTTTATTTGGCTGATTAGAAATTGCGTTAACGAGCAGTTGGACAGGTGTACCTAATAAAGTGGCCGGTGAGTGTACTTTTACGTTTTCAGTGTTACTAAGCATGTTTCTAGCATGAATTAACACATGGCTAGTATTTTTTTAAACAAGTTGTTAACGTGAATTAGCATGTCGTATTATCATTGATATCAAACTGTTTACTTTACTCTTATCAGTAAGTGGAAAGCTTTGCAGTGAAATAAATCAGAATTCCACATTTCCGTTGCAAATACTTACTGATCTCAGTGCTGTTTTCCTGTAAAAATTAGGAGACTAATGAGGATCTGCAAAAAGGCGACAAAAGCAAACGCATAAAATAGTTATATTACATAAATTATATCTTATACGGTTTAAACAAACTTCATCGACTGAAGTGTTTGGTTGCAGACTTACGCTCTCAGAGGCTTCATATTGTCATGTGACGTCAACAAAAACAATTCTTTAAAACAGTGTTACATTATCAGAGGTTACATCTGTTTTTTGCTGTGGTATTCTGATGCATTCCGCCGTGGTAACTAGTTTAGATTAGATATTATTCGCTTATTTTGACCATTCAAATACAGCACCAAAGCGGACAAAAGATGCGTTTTGTTTTGTGCACGCATGTTGCCATGTTCGCTCTTTTTAAGTGTGTAACTTCTTATTTAGGCTTCGCTCATATATCAGGTTAGGTTTGTTAGTTAAATTTCATTAGTGATCACATACGAATAGCGATGTTAGGTTATTGTTTCCTTTATAAAATAGCTTGAATTGAATGGATTCATAATGGAAGTGTTGTGTGCGTTTTTCATTAACACCTGGCAACACAAATGAGTCGAGTTAACATTCCCCGTTATTTACTGCTCCGCCAAATCACGCGTTGATAAAACCAAATTTATCATGAAATAAAAAAAAATCTTCATGCTAATCTATGATCAAATATATAAACATTTGTTCCTATAAATGGGCGACGAAGGGGCGCAGTAGGTAGTGCTGTTGCCTCACAGCAAGGAGGGTCGCTGGTTCGAGCCTCGGCTTGGTCTCGGCTGTAGGCTTTTCTGTGTGGAGTTTGCATGTTCGCGTGGGTTTCCTCCGGGTGCTCTGGTTTCCCCCACAGTCCAAAGACTTGGTACAGGTGAATTGGTAGGCTAAATTGTCCATAGTGTATGAGTGTGTATGGGTGAATGAGTGTGTATGGATGTTACCCAGAGATGGGTTGTGGCTGAAAGGGCAACCGCTGCATAAAACATATGCTGGATAAGTTGGCGGATCATTCCGCTGTGGTGACCCCGGATTAATAAAGGGACTAAGCGGAAAAGAAAATGAATGAATGTTACTTTAAATTGCTATTTTAATTTTTTTTATTACATTATGTTATTCCATCGATTACGGTGTTGTCTAACCAGATCTGAAAGAAATGGAATCTTATTTGTTATTCTGATTGAATTAGATTTACAGAATATAGCTGCTACTATACTTTTTTTGACCAGCAAATTACTAATGACAAGTCAAAACTGATACAGTTTAAATAACATTTATCCAATATATTACTAAGCACAAAAAACCCTCTCTCTCAATCTTGTTTGCATTGGTTGCATTTGTTATTTGCATTGACATAACAACTTTCTCCAGCCAGTCTATCAACAGACACATCACAGAGAAGTGTATTGTTGAAATAAAAAAACTTAAATTCCCTCGAACAAGGTGTTGTTCTTGCGATACATGCAGGAAAAGTCATGCCACAGGCAGCAAGTCAACAAAACCTGTTCAACAACCGCGGTCTTGTGCAAACACGCAGAAGTTTTATGAGCAGCCACAACTTTGGCAGACAGATATGATATGAGAATAAGTAGATGTTGTTCTGTACAGCAAACCTGGTATTTCCAGTAGTGAAAGGCGTTGCAGTGAAGAGAAACTGGTTGGTCTTTTCTACAGAACTTTCTCGCTTTCAGCTCATTACCTTATCAGGAATCCCAGACCTGTAAATATTTGGCATGCCCAACTAAACAACCAGCAGAAAGTATTGACATAACACTCATTGAATCTTATTCATGAAAAATTTTGTTAAGAATGAGCTAAATTTTCAGATTCACATGTTTTCAAAACAGTTTATATCCACACGCAAACATAGTTACCCACCAAATACTGTGAATGAACTTACAAAGGTTTTATGAAAGGAAGTCCATTATCTGAAAAAAAGCACTGGGTCATCTCAAGCTCAGGTCATCTCATTTATTTTCTTATGTACAAAACTGAGATCATATATAAACTTTACAGTCTGAGATCTATTTTTGGAAAAGCAAACAATCAAAATCAAAAAGGCATACTTCACATTTCTGGAGGACTCTGTACATACTCTGTACAACTCTGTTCATCAACAGTTTCTAATGTCAAAATAAATACAAACACTCCGCAGTGCAGAGGACGACAATCACCGCTCGCATGACGTCTTACTCATTTACTCGATTTCTGTAAAGCGTGCAAACATGGCTTTCCGGACGGCATCCTTGTAGGTGTCAGAAGCCGTGAGATTGTAGCTGCTTCCTTTAGTTCCCAAACCGGCACCTTTCGCTCTCAACTGAGCCTGCAGATGACATAAACATTCCTGTCAATAACAGCCTGATTATCTGTCTGCTGCTGAGCTGAGAGCAGAGGCTGGTGCAGACTAGTTGTTATTAGTCTGGTCATAAGGTTAAGTCAGTTTTGTAAAGCAGACTTGTGCAATATGAACTCAAAGTAGTAGTAGAAGATAATATAGACAATAATAAAAAATAATAACAATAATAATAATAATAATAATAATAATAATTATTATTATTATATTAAAAAATATTATGCACGTTTTTTATTAATAATAAGTTTGTCAAGACAAACTTTATGCTGGCTTGAGGAAGCTTAGCCTGAAGAAGCTTAGTCCAAGTAGTTCTACATTTTAAGTAGCTTAAATTTAGTTAAAAGTAGTTTTAAGTAGTTATAAGTTAAGTAGCTTTAAGTTCAAACATACTTTTAAGTTGAGTGATTTTAAGTTTCTAGACAGCTTAAAGTGAAAAAAGTTAAGGTTTAAAGTAGTTTAAAATTTGTTTTATGAAGTTCTGTTTTAAGTAGCTTAAAAGTTTATAAATATTTTTAAGGTTTAAGTAGTTCTAAGTTAAGCAGCTTAATGTTTGAAAGTAGTTTTAAGTTTCTAAGTAGCAAAAATTGTAAAAATTGTTTAGTTTTAAACTTTAAGCTACTTAATTTTAAGTAGTTTTGAGTGAAGTAGTTCTAAGTTAAGTAGCTTAGTTTAAAACCGTTTTAGTTCTAAGTTAAGCAGATCAATGTTTAAAAGTAGTTAAGTAGTTTTAAGTTTCTAAGTAGCTTAAAATGTAAAAATAGTTTTAAGTAAAATTAAGTAGTTCTAAGTTTTAAATAGCTTAAATTTTAAAAAATAGTTTTGAGTAGTTCTATATTTTAAGTAGCTTAAAGTAAAAAAAAATGTCAACAAGTTCTAGGATTAAAAAAGCAGCTTAAAGATTAAAAATAGTTCAAGCTTTATATATTTATAGCTTAAAGTTTAAAATGGTTTAAAGTTTTAAGTAGTTCTAAGTTTTATGTAGCTTAAAGTTTGAGTTAAGTTTAAAATTGTTTTAAGTTTCAAACAGATTTATAAGTTTGTCAACCAGAATGCAACAAATGCCAAAATTCAGGGTTCAAACTTTAAGCCAAATGTCAAATTCTCTAGCATTTGCCAGACTTTCATCGAAAAAAAAAAAAAAAAAAAAAAAAAAAAAACCTGAATTTCCGTGACATATCAATTTATTTTGTCATACTAGAGCTGCACAACTTAAGTCTCATTTACTTCCATTCATTTTTAGGCACACAAATCAAACTGTTATGCTGCTTGTATTGTCTTAACATTTTTAATGCAACGCACTCATCATAAAATCATAATAACTAGTTCTAAATCACAAATCTTTTAACCATTTAGTGACATGTTATTCCTGGATATTTGCCCATAGTGGCAAATGAATCAGAAGTCCAAATGTATTCAAAGAAATGAGAAAACGTCCATATTGCAAAAGAAAATAAGTAATAATGAAGAAAATATGCAGCTATTGTCTTGAGCACAGAGCAGACACAAAACAATCTAGTATTAACAGGTACAACCTCGTGACAGCATTTGAATTTAGTCATTTCTGATTACTAATAAAATCACAATAACAAATCTCACTGTAATAATCAATAAATATAAAAAGCCAAATTACAAATTGCATAATAAAATAAAATGACAGTGACAAATCACAAATTAAGTGCTAAATTTACGTCATAAGGACTTTCATAAAACAATCCAAGGAAACTGAATTTCTTATAAACGCAAGTAATGCACTCCATAAACTAAAATATACCATACAGTATTAGGTGCATTATATTACTATACATTGTTATGTGCATTATAAGAAAAGATGAGCACAGTTGATATTAAGTCAGACCCCCGGTAGAATAAAGAGACCGAGAAGGAGTGGAAAGAATAATCACGTCTCAATTCTAGAGGAAATTAATACTAATAACCTCATCAAACGGTGTTATCAAATACCAGTCTTACAGTGACAAACAGAATAATGAATAATACCTCAATCGGTGTTGTGATGCCCTGCTGGTTTCTACCCAGACCTTTGCCTTCCTTCCAGCCCATTGCCTGCAGCATCTTATTGCCGATATTATCACTGTTCAGGCCGTCCTTCGTGGGCTGCTCGTAACTTCTGCAGAATTGAGAAGCATCGTTATATTGACACAGCAATCATAAAGACACAGCTGACTGAATCAGAACTTGATAAAGCAAACACTTCAAACTTACACTACAGGTGTTGGTGCGGTGTATTTTCTTTTCTTGGGCACGGGGGGTTCAGGGATGCCGTATTTCTCTCTTCTTTCAGCGGCCCTGTCTCTGTACTTCATCTGTTCAGTGAGGTAAAGGGAACAAACACTTCAGTAACATTTATCAGGGTCAAATTTAAGACATTTCAAGACCATCAAGAAGGAAATTTTAGACTTATATAGGGCGCTAAACGCTAAGGATTTTTCAAAGACCCCAGCAGAAAAATAAAATAAATTAAATAAATAAATAAATATATATTTGCATATAAATATGTATTATTGCAAATAAATATATATTATCAAAAAACTAATTATAATTAATTATTTCTTGGCTACATATTCTGAATGTCAAAACAAGCAGACCCTAGTTCTAAACATACTATTTTTTTCAACATTACTCTTAAAAAAAAAAAAATAAATAAAAATACATTCATGTACAACGAATCGTTATAATATTAGTTATAAATAGAGATTTGCTAAATGTTTTGTATTACTGTTGATTGGATGTGTTGGATCGATTCAGTAGCTTTACATAAAGTAAAATTAAGACCCATTTAAAATGATTTATAATAAACAAGACAATATTTCAGTGAATTTAAGACTTTAAGACCCCACAGACACCCTAATTTATGACCCTGGACCAATCAAAATGATCAGTATTGAGAATATGAGATTCATGCTTAGTCTGAAGTAGGGTTGTCACGATCCTGTAATTCGGTACTGAAATGTTAAAAATGTCCATTTCCCGCTAACATTTGAGCTCTGTTGAGCACGTTCTTAAACCCCGCCATTCTTTAAGTTTAAAATTAGTTTTATGCAGTTCTGTTTTAAGTAGCCTAAAGTTCAAAAATATTTAAGCAGTTCCAAGGTAAGTAGCTTAAAGTGTATAAATATTTTTAAGGTTTAGGTAGTTCTAAGTACCTTAAATTTAGTTTAGTTTTAAGTAGTTCTAAGTTTTAAGAGGCTTAAAGTTTAAAAGTTTCTAAGTAGCTTAATTGTAAAAACAGTTTTGTTTTAAACTTAAACTACTTAACATTTAAAAGTAGTTTTGAGTTAAGTAGTTCTAAGCCGCTTAAAAGTAGTTATAAGTAGTTTTAAGTTTCTTAGTAGCTTAAATTGTAAAAATCGTTTAGTTTTAAACTTCAAGCTACTTAAAATTTGGAAGTAGATTTTAGTTCTGAGTTTTAGGTAGCTTAAGTTTAAAAATTGTTTAGTTTTAAGTTTCTAAATAGCTTAAAATGTAAAATAGTTAAGTTTTTAGTAGTTCTAAGTTTAAAATAGCTTATTTTTTTAAATAGTTCTAAGCTTTAAATAGCTTAAAATTTTTAAATAGTTAAGTTAGGTAGTTCAATATTTTAAGTAGATTAAAGCTCAAAAATTGTCAAGTAGTTCTAGGTTTCTAAGTAGCTCAAAGTTTAAAAACAGTTAAGTAGTTCAAAGTTTTATGTAGGTTAAAGTTCTAAAAAAAACAAAAACCTTAAGTTTTTTTTTCTGTAAAGCTGAAAGAAAGGTTGAAATATTTACAGCAATGTGAACATTACATATTATTCTTTCATGTTGGTCACTACGCAGATTGACTTGCATTTTAAGTTTGTGGCTCTGTATATACTGTACATGTTTGTTGTATTGTGTTTTTTCCTTGTTTGTTTATTTATTTATTTATTTTTTACATTTTTTAATGTAAAGCCTAACCAGGGACAAGGGCAGCAAATTAGCTTTATGCTGTATGTCCCATCGGTTGTCTTTGTATAACAATGTGAAGTGTATTGTCCCTGTTAGATAAACAAGCAAATAAAAAAAATAAAAACACCTTATTCATTCCCAATTAATTAATATCTTCACTAAATTTGTTCAAACATAACCAACAAGTTAATTAAAATTCAGTAACTGTAGGTGCTGCCAGTTGCGGAGTTAAGAATTTTATGGCAGAGTATCTCAATTCACAGTAAATGCATGAAGTAAAGTTGCTTTTAGAAGCTGATACACCATATCATGTCTAGCATGCATGTAAACAAACACTACTGCAGAGTGAAAGCAACAGCCGATGCATATCTAAATAATTAAAATCAATCATTTTGACCCATACAATTTATTTTGCCTAAAGCCAAAATCTGTGCATCATAAGACTAAAATGAATAGAATAAAATAGAGAGCGGCTGAAGATTCTCACCTCTGTCTCTTTTCTTTCCAGCTCCTCCAGTTCTGCTTCACTCAGTTTGGATCTCCTCATAACCTCCAAGTTTTGCTAAAAAAAAAACAACAACAACAAAATTGTGTAATTATTGAAGCATGCCAACAAATAAAAGCTTTCAGGGCATTTGAAGACTTGTACATTGTTTGCTTTGTACACTAACAGGAACTTAATTGTACAAATGGTTTGGTTCCCTTTCACAAGGCAACATTTCAAAGTGCACCACAATAGTGCATCTATATTTACACACTGTGTCAACCATAAAGCTGGATTGACAAGTTTTCTCCATGGCCTTATTATGGCTTTATCTGCAGCTGTCACGGCACAGGTATGTTACTGTCATTCCCATTTTATCTGCCGACTCATAATTAACTAAACATAAAATTGTATCTACCATGATTAATACAGCTCACATTGCACAGAGGAAGGCAATAACACAACATGGCTGCTTTGATGTAAAACATGTAGCACAGCAAATTAAAATACTGCTTTGTTTGTTGTTCAAAGCTTATTTTCAATCAATCAGACCAATAACATCACATTCAGAGCATCACAAACACAATTGTTTTGGTGTGAACTTGAGCAGAATTGCTATTAGGGCTTCTATTAAGACAATAAATAATCAATATCGCTATTTGATCATCTGCAATAGTCACATCGCATGTCGAGTCTGGATTATAATTTATCATTTTGCAAGTGTTTTCTGAAGAATGTCAAAGTATGAGGATTTAAAAAGCATTTAGGCACAAGAAATTGTACTGTTTGTAACCTTGAAAACTTAATAAAGAATATTTGTATTGTTTATACCAGTGTTTCCCAACATTGTTCCTGAAGGCACACCGTCAGTCCACATTTTGCACCTCTTCCTAATCAAACACACTTGAATCAACTCATCAGAACATTAGAAGAGACTCCAAAACCTAAAACGAATAAGTCAGATAAAGGGAGACATCCGAAATATGTATTGTTGGTGTGCCTCCAGGAACAGGGTTGGGAAACACTGGTTTATACAACAAAGACTGCAGTATTATTTTACATGTGATTATTCAATTACTGTATACCTGAATACAGTTAAGACTCCTAAAAAAAACGTTTATTTTTCATCTTTATTCAATGCATCTATGCTTGTAGATTGTTTATTATATTACAGATGCACTCCTGTACAGAATCATCCCAATCAATGTCAAATTATAAACTCATTCCAAATATTTAGGCAATCTAGTGAAATTGTGTGTATATCGCAATATATTACAGAATATAAAATAAAATAATATTATTAAAAATTAATTGCAAATGTTCGATTTTCCAAAATTGTGCAGCCATAATTGCTATGATCATATATACCTCAACAAGAAAATGCACTAGGCTTCGATGAGTTAGAAGTTAAATCAGGTTTGGAGTAACCTCAGCATTCAATGAAGGACAGCGGTATATATCTCATGAGTGTCAGTTATACTAATCGCGTGTTTGTTTTGCTACTTTTAATTTTCTGCTTGTCAGGAAAATAATTTTCGTCAGTCACCCAAGCGATAACTTTTGCAAGATTTACATTTACAGATTACTAATCGTAAAGTATTATTTCTTAGGAGAAGGTGTTTTGCATTAAAAGGTTTGCATTTATAGATTACTAGTCATAAGTATAACTTCTTAATTGAAAGTGTTCTGCTTTTAAAAGCAGTATATATACAGGAATCAGCGAGTGAAATTCAATACCTTTTTCAAGGCTCTTTCCATACATTGTAAAAGCTTATAACCACCATTCAACTGGAAACACTGGCGAGATTTTAACTTGCAGTATATTAACTAAATATTAATCCAAGAAATTAATCCAAAACTAAAACATTATTCGTAACCTGAATAAAAATCTATTAAATCTAGCTAATTCAGCAGGTTGGTGCCTATAGAACTGCAGAAACTATGGTGTTGCCCTACTGCAGTGAACAAAGCAGCATGATGTCAAATCTAGTAGGATTTAATAGATTTCATACACTACGCAGCATCCTGATATTCGCAGAATTCAGGCAGACTTTAGCAAACAAGCATACATTGCATAATCAAAAATTATATAAAATTTAATACCTTGCAAAATAGCATTTAAGACGTTTTAATACTTTTTAAGGGCCTTACATTTCTCTACATTGATTTATCAACTTAATACTTTTTAGGACCCCGCGGACACCCTGAAAAAGTCTATCCATCTTAAATTAGCATTTCCGAAGTAAAAGTGATCTGAACTTGTTGGGAAAAAGTATTACTTAAGGATAAGCACTTCGCATTTAAGCTATTTGTCATTTAGCATTAATTTCTAAAGCGTAAGTTTTGTGCATTTGGGTTACTTTCTGTTAAAGGAATTATTAGTTCACCTAGTGAAATAAAAATAGTTTTTGCATTTAAGACAAACTGCCAACACTTATTTGAAATTTGAGTTAATAAACAGAGTCAGAGGTAAGCATTTGTAAATAAGGAACAGTTAGCAGCTCTGGTTATGATTTGTTGCATCCGAAAATATAAGGTTACTTTAAAAGCAATACCAATGATTTCAAACTGACTGTAATTACCTTGTGTAGGTCTGAGAGCTGCTGATGGCGAATAAGAGCTTCTTTACTGGGAAACTGCCTCCGGCATAACAGACAAGCAAGCTTTTTCCAGTCCGTCAGCTTGTCCTCTCTGTCGTCTCCATCTATACACTCCTCTGGTTCACTGTCGCCACTGTACGCAGCCACCAGTCCCACCTGCAGAAAACACAGAGGTCGGAAATAAGCTAACATGCCATGAGAATATGATTTACTTTGAAAATGTACACAGTGTGTGCGGGACCTTTGATGAACAACACTCTTCTTCTGCCATTTTGGACGCTTCCGTTACAAGCCTCTCCAATGCTCCAGGCTGAAAAGAAAACACATTTAGAATTAATCTTATGTATTGACAATCCTTTATTATTATTAATTATTCATTGATAATCACCATCATCATCATCATCATCATCATAAGACAATGCAATGTTAGCCGTACCTTCTTCTCAAACAGTGTGAATCCTGCATCTGCCGCCGCCGCCTCTCTCCTCTCCTCCTGACTGATAGGCTGGAAGCTGCTCTTGAAGTTTTCTTTCTGTTTGTTCAGACTCTTGGCCCAGCGCTCCATGTCCTTCGCAATCTGATGCACAAAGAGGTAGACATTTCATTTTCATTGATTGAGTTTTTGATTTTCTGAGCATGCACATAGACAGCTTGTTAGTATATTGCTAAGATGCTGTAAATTAGGGGTGTCAAACTCAGTTTCTGGAGTTTCATATTTACATGCAGGTTTCAAACAAGCCTGAAGGTTGGAACTAAACTGTGCAGAGCTGCGACACTCCATGAACTGAGTTTGACACCTGTGCTGTAAATGGATGCCATGGAAAGCCGGTTTTAATGTGTTGCTACATTATGAACCTCATTTGTTGCTTATTTTGCTCATTACAAGTCTGTACAGGTAATTAGCCAAAATCTATATTTTTAATGGAGTGGTTTACTGCACTAACTCATTTACTTCTGCCCGTTTTCATTTCATTACATGGCTAAGGGTATAAATGACATCCTGTGGATATATGCAATACAGCCATTTAAATTAAGAACATGCTTACACTTATTTTATTATTAGTTGTTTACATGTTGTTCTTAATTTTTACACTTTGTCAAGGGCTTGTTTACATTTGTACCTGTATCATTGTACTAGTTAAAATGCTCTTAGGCGTTTAATTTTCTGATAGATAGAGAGATATATATATATATATATATATATATATATAATATGATATTAATACAGTTTTATAAGATAGTTTGAATGGCACTATTTGACAGTTTTCTAGGGAGTCTAACAGAATTCAGGTACAGAAAATAAATAATCGATGCATAATATGCATTCCTTTCATTGCTTTGTCTCATTTCTAGTCCAAACATTCTTAGATCAAGTAAAAATACAGTTTTGTTTTGAACATCAGAGGAAATATGCCAGAATTAAGAGTTTTTCCTTTAAATAAGTAAAATGATATGCCAGTGGGGTAATTAAAATAATTGTGTTTTCGCTCTGAAATGTAGATATTTGGACTACAAACTTTATTGCATAAATCATATAAATTCCATATAAATACAGGTATTAAATACAATTCTGTAGCTCGTGGTCAACTATAATTCAGGTTCCAAATTGCATATCTTGCGATGTGACAACTGTGGACGTACACGGTGATTTCGATGCTGAAACGATATATTGTGCAACCCTAATTTTTGGTATAAAATCAATTGTTTAGATTAGTCAAATAATTAATAAGTTAAAGTAGTCTTTATATAGTCATTAGTGGCAGCTTTATCTGCAATACATTTGTGATGACCCTAAGCTCAATATTTGGAAAGAATAAACCATACTGGAATGATTTGGATAATATAGTTGGGAGTGTACAAAAATATACAAGTAAATAGGCAAATATTTATTATTTATATACAAATATGAATATACAAGTAAACATAAAAAAGTCAAGTCAAAATTAATTTTAAAGTTTAACTACAAGGCGGGAAATCTTTTCATATGTCACAATCTAGACCTTTTTATTAAATGAAAATACAAAATTTATACAATAAAAATATACAACTGTAAAAGTATTATGTCAAACATCTTATTTGTTCCTAATCTATTAATATCTTGATAAAAAAAAATGTAAAATTTAATACCATCAAAAGATTTTAGATTAAAATTCAATACCTGCAAATGTGAGAATTTTACCATTTATTTACACGTGTAGCTCAAGATGTGGTTTTGTAGAGTATCTCAATTGCCCGTAAATGCATGAAGTTGCTTTTAGAAGCCGAAACACCATATCATGGGTAGCATGCATGTAAACAAACACTCACTCCTCCAGTGAAACCAGAGTAAAACAACAGCCAATGCATATCTATATAATTAAAATACATACAGCCTTTGCAATTTGATTGACCAGCATAATGAGCTTTTATTACCTGCTGAGCAGTTTTGCTTTTAGGTTTCTCTTTCTTCTCTTTGCCCTCTTTCTGAGGAGTGGAAGTGGAGGCAATGGCATTTTGAGCATTACCATCCACAGCGGGCAAATACGCCTGCTTCTCTCCATCCCAGTACAGATACTGCTGAGACTGAGAGTTGTAGTAGTACTAAAATATAGAAATAACAAAGCTTAGAACGTTCTACCAGCAATTGAATAATACAATTGTTGTATAAAAAAAAAAAAGTACTCATACTTGTGTGTTTGGGTCATAGTAGAGGCCAGTGCTGGGGTCGTAATAATACCCAGAAGACTCATCGTACTGATAGGATGAAGTGTCTGGGACATCTGAAAGCAACAGGAAAATGGCAAAAGAATCAGAAAAAGCCCCACAGTATGAGTTCTTGTGATAAATATGCGTGGATTTAATAATGGTATAATAAGAATAACAATGTATGTAATTTGTAATGTGTTTTGCTTAAACCTAAAGTTCTAAACATTAAATAAATATATAAATACAAGATAAGACAAAGTAATCTTACTGGCTTGATTTTCCTGAGAGGTAGATGTTGCTGTGGCTGTAGCAGAGACTGCAGAGGTTGCTGGGGCAGAAATGGTGGCAGTGGCTGTAATGGACTGGGCTTTGCCTTCAATCTTTGCCAAAAAATAAATTATTATTATGATGATGTCAAAATCAAACAGTGGTTCTCAATCTTTTGGATTCTCAGGGCCACTATAGCCGAAGACAACATTAAAAGATATTTCAGCTGCTTCTGATTTACACCGGGTTTCTGAAGGTTTCATCAAGTCAAATTTAAGACCATTCAGAATGAAATTGTAGACTTTTACAGAGTTAATCACTAATAGTTATTTCTAATGGCCAGGTATTATCGTGAAGAATCGCGTAATTATTTTTAGTATTCTTTCCCTGAATTCATAAGGGATTTAATGGGGAATTTGCTTTAACAATGTCTAACAGCTGTTATGAATTGCATCTCTTTGCAATAAAACACTAAATAAGGTTTTATTGAGATGTATTGTTGATCATTGGATGACTTGGACCGATTGAGTAGCTTTAGTTGGACAAAGCAAAATTTAGACCGGTTTAAAATGATTTAAGACCTACAACACATTATTTCAGTGAATTTAAGACTTTAAGGCCTAAAATTTTGTTTTAGAATAAGCGGACACCCTGCAAAGAGAAAATAGGAGAAGCAGCAGTGCACTGAAAACATGACATCAAAAGCAGGAAGACATCAGCCACTGATTGCTCAGAAATGTCCTATAGACGTTTTTAGAAAAACATTTTTGCATTTATGAAAAGACAAGGGTTTGTGGTAAATAAGCTGACAAAGCTTTTAAAATTGCACACCCAGCTTGCAAACGTGATTCTGAAACAGTCGTGTATATTTTTAGAAATGTTTCTACATGAGAATATTTGAAAAATGAGTGCAGTTTATACTGCATGACTATCTTGCTTTCATTTTATTGCCTCTCTGCATTTGAGGTACCAGCAATGCGGGGTCATGGAAGGGGTTAATAAAAGAGGTTTTGTGTTCACCTAGTTGTCATTCTACCACACAGTAATGTATATGGTTTTATTTTAAAGCTTTTTTCAATAGTTAAAATAATAAAAATAATGTAAAACATATTTCAATACTCTTATTTAGGCCGTTAAAACAGATTGAGAACAATTTTTTTATTACTAAATAATTAAATAAATAATAATAATACAGCAAAAACAGTTACCTGAGTAGCTTGCGGAGACTGATAGACTTGTGCACTCTGAGAGATCACCACTCCTGTAGCAGCAGGAACTACTTTCACCCCTGGAGCTGCTGTCAATCAAAACATTGGATTTTCACTTTCAATATGCTAACATAAATGCATGACATTTAAAACTTCCCATTGCAATCTAACAAACATCAGACTGCTAATGTTACCTCCAAGTATGCCATTAGCCTGTGATGGGTCTACAGCTCCAGCCTGCTGCTGATAGTACGCCTGATACTCCTAAAAACAACAAACCATCTTAACTTGGCTCAAACAAATTAATAACATACTGCACATGTTTGCGGATGTCACCAACTGACCTGTGAACAGGGCACATATCCCTCCTGTAGATAACTGTACTCTGATGCTGGCTCCACACTCTGCTGAGGCTGGTAAATAAAAAGTCATCAAATAAATCAGTCTTCAATGCTTGAATCTGCTTTAAAATGTCGCATGAAATTAAAATAAGGTTGCTTTAGAGGTTATTATCATCAGCATGTTAGTCCTAAGGATATCTACAAGCGAGTGTGCTCCAAAACAGTGAGAATTTGGCATTTAGAAGATCTAAACATTGAATGCTTGCAGTTCGTCACTTCTGCCTAAATGGATCATCGATTCATTTGACATCACCACATCAAATCTTCAGACCAATCAAATGCTCTCAAGAATCTGGCCCTGCCCCCTTCAAACACTTTTAAAGTGATGTGCTTAAGCTCAACCACTGCACTGGCAGAGTTTTGACAAACTAAATGCTATTGGCCGTTTTTTCAAAGAGAAGAAGCTATTCTATGTTGCACCCTGTGATAGATTGCATGGCTTGTTTCATATGCAAACAAGGATCTGCATCTGAAAAGTTGTGAACTAAATGGCCTACAGGAACTCAAGAGTTGTGACCCAACCAAACCACTTGGATAATCTCTGGGGCGGGGGGTCATATCCTTTGTTATAAAGTAGTGTCTCACAGACAGTACTTTAGGTTAAGTTACTTGATGACAGGTTAACACTGATGCCGAGGAACTGCACTATCCATTGTCTTCAATAAAGTCTTCTCCTCGTAAGAGCTTTGGTCAGCTTGCTTACTTTATGTATTCAAGTCATCTAATACATTGGCGAGCCACCCAAGAACAGTCAAGACAAATACTGCAAAATCTAACACAGGGTACATGCAGGAATCCGAAAGGAAATTTCAATACCTTTTTAAGACTTTCTAAGAATATTTTAAGACTACAGTATCAAACCTTTAACTTAATAAACAGTTGTAGTTAAATGAATGAAGCACAACCATGCAACAGAACTTAGATAAGCTCGGAAGAAACAAAGCTTGAAATAATAAATTACTTGGTTTGTTTTCAGTGACAGGTTTCAGCCTCTGATAAAACTCTTCTTTCTCCAACAAGGAGTATGCAAACTTGCTTTATCCCATTTTGCTGTCTGTTTTGCTCTATGGCAGGGCTTATCAATTAGTTAGTCATGGGGGCCAGTTCATGAAAAGCATGCCAAATGAGAGGCCGGAGAGATATGACTTGCAATATAAGTGATGACACAACAGCATACAAGAGCTCATATGTTGTATTTTTGCTCCTTAAGGCAGCCACGTTGTATTTTTCTACATTAAAATGTCAATATATTGTTTTCTGAAACTACATGATATCAGTTACACAATATCATCAATCATTACACAATAGTTTTTTTTAACAAATATTCAAATGTTGTATTTCAAAGCACAGCAAAAGCAGTGCATTGCTTAAGTAGACTTCTACATTCAGACACATTCATATGTTGTTTTGAATTGCATCACAATTATGGATGCAACAATTATAGATTTTGGTTGTACAATTATATAGTCTGAAGAATAATCATGGTTCATACATAATCATTTTAATAATATGCATTTGATGTTTTCTACTCTGGGTGTCTGAAAGGCGCAAGCACATCGCTCCGCTTGCGCACGCATATTGACATATATTCTAATATTGGAAATAACGGACTTGCGTGGAAAAGACGCAATATGTGATATAAGCTCGGAACTTTAAACTAGCACACAGGTGGCATAACTCTGTTTAGTTGCTGCAGTTTCGTTCTGTGCAACAGAAACCAGGCGTTGAGAAGCCTTTAAGCTTAAGTATCCAAATGTTTTCATCTGCTCGCGCCACGTGCTTAATGTCAGGTAACTCACGTTCTGCGTGCGCAGCCTGCAACTCCAGCTCGTGCTGTATTGAATAGACGAATGTCACTTCATAGCGGCCGTTTTTCGACTGAACTAAATTTATTTTTGATGTCTTGGTCACATTATTTGGAAGGCCGGAACAAATTGCCTTACGGGCAGCCAATTGAACAGCCCTGCTCTATGGTTTTGAAGGTCATGTGGACAGCGTCACATCACCTTTCCAAGTTTGTCGCAAATTACTTGACATCACCTGGACAGAGGAGCTTGGCTGGACACACCCGGTCCCAACTAATCGAGGAAAATAAATATATTCATGCTTTTTTGGAGTCAAACACCTGAATAAAAACTTGGACAATGCTTGAAAATTTAAGACCTCGTAAAAACGGGATTAAGACTTTTTAAAACCTTTTAAGGGCCTTTTTTCATAATTAATTTAGCAACTTTTAATACTTTTTAAGACCCAGCGGACACCCCGTAACACCTCATGTTTCAGTTTCTGAGTATGTCAAACATCAAACAAAAAAATATCCAATTTCAATGCACTATACATAACCTTTAACATTGAGGCATGGTTAAGCTGTTCATACCTGACTAGAGGACCACTGAGCAGCTGCAATGGCTGTGCTGGCAACTGAAAAAGCGCTAACACGGTTCCCATCTGGCAATAACAAATCCCTGAGAAAAGAAAAAATTTAATTTAATTAAAGTGAATTATTAAGCAAGCTGGAAAAAATGCCATGGAAAACTAGACAACAGCATGATGATATGAGTGACAGGTGCGTACTTTCGAGCACTTTTGGCATAGTCGACACCAATAGTCTTTCCATCCAGTTTGAGCGGAGGCTGTAGGCCCTGGAGGATAGTAAGCAGCTGTGACGCTTCCTGCAAAACACAAACATCAGCTGAAGGTGAATAAAAAAAGTCTGCAGGTTTATGGTTTTGCACTTGTTCAAGATCAGATTTGATATAAAATACATTTTAAGAGTTCACATTTAGCTGATGATTGTTTATAAAGCTTCTTTGGCATTCTGTCCTGAGAGAGCCCTGAGCTCATAAGATCCTCGTGCCTGGGGCTCCCTCCCGTTTGCAAGGCGAGAGGGGAGTTTGAGCTCAGGTAGATCTCGAGAACTCCCCTGCTGTAGCAGCTAATGAACAGATAGTGATTGCTCTTAAAATAAAACTACTTACTAGGAGCATGCCTACGGTGCCAATTTGGATAAGTCAAATAACTTAAGTTTCATGTTTTTGGACTGTGGGAGGAAACCGGGAAAAACCCATGTGAGCTCAGGGAGAACGTGTAAACTCTGCACAGAAATATCAGCTGGCTTGGTAAAGACTAGAACCAGAGATGCTCTTGCTTTGAGGCAGCAGTGCTAACCACAGGGCCACCATGCCATCCATCTATGAAAGGAGGAATCTTCAAAACGAAGATGGCTGTTATATGGAACTTGTGGTATTTATAGTGGCTTAGGAATCGTCTGATTGGTGAATCATAAAATGGATAATGCGGGACCAGCCGCAAGCAATCATAAGCATGTGATCCTCTTGAAATTAGTTTAGAAATAAACTTCACTTAGAGATAAGAACAAACGGGTACCAGAGGAGAAGCGAGTTGGACGAAGGCAAATCCTCTGTTTTGGCCTGTCTGTTTGTCTTTAATAAGGCGGATGTTGCCAGGCAAAAGGTTTGCAAAAGGAGCGAGAGCCCCCAGAATGGCTTCAACAGTAGAGAGAGGAGCGATGTTCCTCAAGATGATGGCTGGGAAAAAAAAAAGAAAATATAGTGTTATGCTCACTTCTGCACAATTGATAAACTGTTGCTGTTCCTCAATGCTTCATTAATTCACAGTAATCACTTAACTGGGCTTTTCAAATTTGAATATACATAAAATGTGAATGAGCATAGCATAATGGGCCTTCATTTTACTTGTATCATTTTATTTCTATAATAATTCTTTTCATCTGCATTGAAGACATTGTACTAACAGGATTCTTCGTAGGAAAATTAAATCAACGTGATCATGATCATTATCAGTCTAAACACTTTTAGACAGCTAACATTGGAGATGATATTCATTTGTTCATCCTTATAATTTATTAATGCAACCCAATTTGGTGGCGATGCTTTGTGGAAAAATCCTTACTATCGCCATAGTAATCTCCACTTGGCTGGGTTTCTGTGGTTCCTGTGGTGCTGCTGGATTCAGAATCTAAAAATAAACACAAGAACAAGTGCACTGAGCTTCTTTAAACACTGAAGCCAACAAACCGTATCATTAAAAGAGCCCCATATTATAATTCCTACAATCAAAACTCTACTCAATTTCACCATTGATTGGATATCATAAACTATTAATATACAGTGTACAGTGTTCATTATATTGGATGCCTTATCCAATACTACTTGGATAACTACTTTTAAATGTTTAATTACTCCTAAATGTAGCCATAATTTCATTTACCAGTTATAAATATATATATACACATTAGCGATTATGAGCAATAAAACAATTCTTCACTATTATATATTTGTAAACAAAACAGGGTAGATGATAACATCCCCACATTTTATTAGTTAAAAAAAATGCTCCATGGCCATGAGTGTGTTTGACTGGACCATCCGGATGGGTGCAGACAGCGGTTTCCTGCTCAGGAGCTACTTACCCGCTTTAGCTGCGCCACACCTGAAGCACTTCAGCCTCCTCCGGAAATTGTACAGGCCACACTGCAAGCAACCGGTCATAGTGTTTTAATTGACACTTCAGCTTTGGGGCACCAGGTAACAAGCACACTACAGTGGCTTGAACACTTACCGTGATGAGTGGACCATTTGAAAAACTGAGATGCCACAATTACACTACAAGCATAACTAACTTTTCTAAACAAAATTGTCTAGGGATGTTTCTGAGCGGATTTTTAAAAATTTACAAGTTTCTGTAATTATCCTCTAGATCATGGGTGCCCAATCCTGTTCCTGGAGATCTACCTTCCTGCAGAGTTTAGCTTCAACCTTGATCAAAGGCACATGGCTTTAATTACCAACTGCTCTCTCAGATCCTACTTAGGCCATGTCCATATGTACAAGGGTGCTTTTACAAACATGCTTTTATTTTTTCCTTTAAATCTCTATCCACATGAAAACACAAAAACTAATTGCGATGCATGTTAAGGGCATGCCAAACCAACAGGGGGCGATAATGACACTTATGCTGGGTTCTTAAGTGGGGAATTAAGTATTTGCAAAAGTACATTGCATACAAATCAATGCAAACATGAGAACAGAGGCGAATTACCATCCCACAGCCGAAATGACAAAATATGGATCGCGTTTGCCGTGAACGTGTAAAATTCTGCCTCATTTCATTGAACCCAGCCATGTTGGCTAATCAGAAAGAAGACACGCTGATGTCATGAGGCGAAAGTCTCCACCCGACCACACTGTACCCAGAGTTTTGGAAAATCTTCACCCTGGCCGAAGTTTTTAGAAAGTTTTCAGTCACCTGATGCCTTATGCATCAACGCTGTGTGCGGACAAAAACTTTGCGTACGCCAGATTTCACGCTCACGTTTGGATTTACTAACAACGTAATTAACGTCAAAATGTGCGTTGGTCCACACCAACTTCATGTCTGGTGTACGTGTATTTCTTGTGCGTGTTTGTATTATTTCCATTAGCGACTCCTAGAGGCAATTATGTTAAATTGCACACTACCAAGTATCGCACCAACAAAATATCCTGGCAACTGGCTCTTTCCAAAGGGAACTGGCAGACCGCTCGGGGTTAAGCCAGTCGTCTTTGAACTGTGTAATGCCACCTGTATGGGACGGGATCATCCGCATGTCAAGCAGGTATATAAGGTTTCCATATCATGCAGTTGACCAGTCAAACATTAAAGCATAATTTGCAGCGATCACCGGTTTTCCCAATGTAATCGAAGAGATCGACTGCTTGCACATTGCTATAAAGGCGCCATCTAAAGACGAATTTGCATCTGTGAATCGGAAACATTTCCATTCAATAAATTTGGAAATAATATGTGAGGCCTTGTTGGATTAGTTGTTTTTGATCAAAGTTGGAGCTGAACCAGGGTTTCTGCGGGTTTCAAGTAGTCGAATCTAAGACTTTAAGACCCTTTAAAGACCATTAAGAACAAAATTTAGACTTTAGGCAGGGTTAATGACTAAGGATTTTTTCGAATGGCCCGGTATTATTATTATTATAATATTAATCGTGTTTTATAATTATAATATTAATAATATTAATTATTATTATATATAAATCGTGTAAACGTTTTTTCCCTGATTAAAATTTAATTTAGGGAATGTGCAGTAAAAACGTCGAACAAGTGTTGTGAATTATATCTCTTTGCAATAAAAAAACTTAAACAATAAAAAATAAGGTTTTATTTACATGTATTGTTGGTCATTGGATGGATGCCAACCCAACTGAGTAGCTTTACTTTAGACAAAACAAAATTAAAACCTGTTTAAAATTAAGACCTACAACACAATATTTCAGTGAATTTAAGAGTTTTTAAGGCCTAAAATTTAGTTTTGGAAATTTAAGACGTTTTAAGACTTTTTAAGACCCAGCGGAAACCCTGTGAGCTCTGGAGGAAGGTAGATCTTCCGAGAACAGAATTGGGCACCCTGGCTCTAGATTCACCATTTTTTAAATGCATTATCAGCATTATTTACTATGTTCAGAGAAAGTGTTAAACTTCCTACAAAAATAAACATGTCCTATATACATACACAATGGTTAAAATTTGAAATACAATGTTTGAAGTTTCTCATGTTGACCACCAAAGCTATTTCATTGAACAAAGATATAGATATAGTAAAGATATAGTAAAACAGTAATTATAAAGCATAAATTTATTAGTTGAAAACTTAATATTTGTGTGCAAATCATGTTAACTTCATGTATTTTTATTACATTTCTAATATTAAATATTTCTATTTCTAAACAAAAACATTGATCATGAAACTGATAAAGAACCTTGGAATCCCATGTAACTTACTGAGTTGCAGAGCCAATCCTCAAACTTGTGACGGTTGTTACTGTAGTGCACGACAACAGGCTTGCCTTGAACGCACAGCAGTTTCTGGAAAAGGAAGAAAGAATTTGGTTATTTCCCCTCTTGTGACGTTTTCATCTTAGCCCAAGAACAACCACATTAGCCACGAGGGTTTAGGGTGAGGATCGCCCGGGAGGGTTTAACGTGTAAGATGGTGTGTGTTTGGGACCCGAGTGTCCGGATAGGGCCGGAACAGAGTGTAAAAAAGGCACTCCTTTCTTAAATGGGATGGGGGACTTGAGACGAAGCATTTACTTTCTCGGCACAAAACATCTTGCTACTATAATAAAAAAAACTTAATGCTGAGGTCCATTAACTGGGATGTTATATATAGCACCACACTTCACGACTACCTGAACAAACTAACATCACTTAAAAAAAACACACATTTTCATAAAATTGCATTTACAGTTTGTGGCTTAAAACCCATTTGAATTAATTAAATCACACCAGAGGTGTATTAATTATTTTCCCTCTTTAAAAAGATAAAATCAGCTGTGCTAACAAACAGTTAATAACATGAAGCCAGAGTGTCCATCAAATGGCTCTTCTAAGTTTTGGTCACAACACCTTGCCTTCAAAGACAGAGGATCTGGTCCATTTCAGTCCATATAATCTGCTGGGGCAGCAACTTTTGCATTTTTTTTCCTTTTCTACTGAAATTGCATTATCCCCCAGGGCAAAAGCTAGACTTGGTGATTAGGAAGCAACCTGATTGGTCTCCATCCATCGGGTAGCAGCTTGCAAGTGATAAAACTCCACGAAGGCGAAACCTCGGCTTATACCTAGAGAGGCATTCAGATATACAGACGGGAGGCGTGTTAGTTTAAATGGTTCAGTGGTACAACATTCAAACTCTGTCACAAACTGCTTCGTGACCTCCTTGACCCAGAGAGGCCAAAGAGATGTAGGGGGGTTGCCTGGAACTTTTTGACCATAGCAACAATGCCTTTGCATAATCTAGCTAATTGCACTTACTGTGCTAAAGCAGGGTGAAACAATAATCAAAGCAGACAGTCATAAACAAGTGGATAATCTTTGAGAAATATAACTGGCTTGGCTTATTTAACAAGTTTGCACTTAAAATATAGAAGCTACATGACTGCATGTAACTTCAATTGGCATGAATAAAGCTGTGCCAATTTCGAGACACTCAAAACCTTGTGAGAAACTTACCTTCAAGCTTGTATCTAAAGTGAAACATGTCCTAACTCACTAGTCTAAAAGTGTAAAGCTAGTCAGATAACATGTTGCTATGGCAAAAGGCATTTGAGGGGAAGCAGGTTGGCCCAGTGGACACAGGTTTGCTTGTTTGTTTGGAAGCGAAAGGATTCGCGGTACATCAATCTCACCTGTTCTCTTTTTCATCAGCCTCACGTCCATTGGCTTTGGCCCTTCCAGCAAGTCAATGGCTGCTCGAATCTGTGAATCAAAACGGAAAGTCAAATTTGTTAAGACCAAACCAGCTTCCATTTTAATTTCAGTGAAATTCAGGATAAAATATAAAGTTACTAACTATTCAGAGCTATTGACTATCAACATCACTTTGCATTTTTATTGACAAAGTGCAAACTTTGAGGGTGCAATCAAAACACTTTAATTTCACATACTAAATTATCTTATTAAGTATAGTTACTGCAGAAATGTTTTTGTTGTTGCTTTTTTTTTTAAAGTTATGCATGGTTCCTACTCTTTCATGTACACCAATATCAAAGACTTTCAAAATCCCTTATATTTAAAATCAAGCACCTTTGTAATTCAACCCCCCAGCATATATAGCACCATGAAAATCCTTCCTGTACTGAACATTTCACAATATATATATATATATATATATATATATATATATATATATATATATATATATATATATAAATGTCATAATGATGATGTTTTGAATGTCATTTGTAAAAAAGAAAAAAGTTGACCCTTTTAAACAACCGTTTAAAGTCATGTTTAAAGAACTTTAATACAATTAGTTCAATCCAGGCAATATTCAAATGCGGTTTCTAAAGTATTGATCAAATGCATTATTTGTCATAGTTCATGTATAAGATTAAAATTTTACTCTTTTTAAATTAAGAATTTCTAAGGGTTTTTTTGTTTTTGAAAGTAGCACAGTACAACTGTTGAAATAACACCATAAACTTTAAATTCAAGCACTTTCAAGGACCTGTATTTATTTGCAAGTACTTTCCATGCCTTGAATTCATGTCTAAAAATCAAGCACTTTCAAGAATTGTGGGAACCCTGATTATGAGTCAGGAATTTATAAAATAATAACTGTTAATTACACTGACTATTATATACTTTTGTGATAAAAACTAATACATTTGATTAATATATTAACTATTATTAATC
Organism: Danio aesculapii; assembly: GCF_903798145.1. Classification (NCBI taxonomy): domain Eukaryota; kingdom Metazoa; phylum Chordata; class Actinopteri; order Cypriniformes; family Danionidae; genus Danio; species Danio aesculapii. Next base: position 55,931,176 of record NC_079440.1, read on the forward strand.
AATAATACTTTTAATAATTAATATTACTATTATACTCACTGCAAAATTTGCATTATAAGGTGTTTTTAATCCAGTCTTGGAATACTTATTTAAAAAGTTAATATTATTGTTAAATCTACTGCAGAAAATGTTACAATTTAGAAATTGACAATATTTAATTGATTCAGGATGCAAAATATCACAATTATTCTTTACATTGTTTTTATAACGACCATTATTACTTATAGTAACTGAAGATTTTTCCATGAGAATATTTTATTAATTCCTGCCTAGTAATTATTTATTATATTAATTAACTCAGATAATTTTATCAGAAGTCACGTCTTTTTAAAAATATTTCCAGCCAGTGAATAAAAATTTTTTAAAAACATATCTCAATATTAAGGTTTGCCAATAATGTGGAAATGTAAACACACCATTTGAGTATTTGAGAGAGAGAGAAAAAAGTCTTACATCTGATTCTGATGTGTTCATGGGCAGACCCCGGAGCATGATGGTCTTGCTCTCCTTTTCATCAGCAGGATCTCCTCTGTAATCGTGCTCGGAGTAATCACCATCTGAATGATGTCCATCCTCAGATCCATCACTGCTGCGCCTCTTCCTCCCTCGCTATTACATAAGGTCAGAATTATTCTTTATTATGCCGTTGTCAAAGTCTGTTGTGTGAGACTGCTAACAGCAGCCAGAAGAAAGATCAAATTGACTGTCTTGCCCATAGACGATCTATTGCAAATGCCTTGGACAAGCAGTAATTTTTTTCGAAATTTGATGCAAGACGATATAAAACATACAGAAATATAAATAAACATTCATACTTTAAAAAAAAAAATCTAAATATTAAAAACTTAAGGATTTTAGATGCTGATGACTGTTAAACGCATCATAAGTCTTGTGAAAAGGGTCCATGAACACATACACACAGGTATTCTCACCTCAGGACTGTCTCTGCTCCAGTATCGATCGCCTCTGTCGCCTCTATCACCTCTATCGCCATCATAACGGTCACTGCGGCGGTCATCACTCCAGCGATGAGAGTCATATCCACGGTCATCCCGATCTCGTCGGTCCCTTCGGTCATCATCGCGAGACTGTTCAGAGCCATACCTGCCGCTGCGCTCCGTACGGCTAACCCTAGTCATGACAATATAACATAACAATAAGTGTTATTCAATAGTTTTAGGACAACAAATGTTGTGAACTAGTGTTATCACAATACTGGAATTCGGTACCAATCGATACTGTAATTTTAAAAATGCTCAATTCCCACTACCATTCAAGCGCTATCGAGCTAATTAAAGCCATGGCGAGTGTGGTGAACTGATAATCTTCGAGGCCAATCAGAGTCATTTATGTTGAGCACGTGAACACAACGGCATATCAGCGCTGTTTAAGAATGCGCTTAATGTTAGCAAGAAATGGGCGGTTTTTCAAATTTCAGTATCGTTTTGGTATCATAACAATCCTTTTTTGAATCACTTCAAATGTTTACTGCTGTATATCGTACAGACAAAATAAAAAGCCAACCGTTTTATAACTTGAACTATCATTTATTTTGTGGTAATACTTTTTTTTATGTGTTTGTGCACAATTTTACACAACATTACAGGGATGCAGACAGAAACATGAATAGCATCATGAGAAAATAAAATTTTTAGCAACATGTTTTTTATATATTGGTCAATATATAAACTATTAATTGAATGATTTTACATTAATGGTACTAATATATATATATATATATATATATATATATATATATATATATGAGCAATTCCAGCGTTATGGATGTGAAATTAGCAGTAAAAAAAAGTATATTTTCCAGAGCAACTAACCACAGAATTTTGGGATCAGAAAAATATCACTGTGTAAACATGTTTTGTACTTTAAATGAGGAAAATAAACAAACTTCATTTTTTTGGCAAGGTTGACATGCATGGAATTGCTCGTGTATGTGTTTGTATATATATATATATATATATATATATATATATATATATATATATATATATATATATATATATATATATGTGTGTGTGTGTATAAATATGTATGTCTGTGTGTGTGCAATTTCAGCGTTATGGATGTGTTATTTTGCAGTAAATCTGTAAACATGTTTTGTATTTTAAATGAGGGAAATAAACATGCGTTATGGATGTGACCAAAAAAGTCTGCGAGTGTACAATCTACAACATACTATATAACAACTTCAATGAATAATAAATCACTTACCGTTTATCTGCACCCATATTTATTTCCCAATATAAGGCCTGTTAAAATAATATAGGACATTAGTTTGTTGCATATTTCAATGGTTTTATGAAACAATTGTCTTGTGCAAACTATATTTACAATTGCAACTATTATAGTCATCATATTCACATACAGAATAAATAATAGCATGGTATATAAAGTACAATAATGTAAACATCAATTGGGATTACAGGAATGTTAGAAAGGGAATTAATATGTATGAGTACACATTTTACATCCCATATAAACCTGATACTTTATAGCCTTCTTGATTTTTTTACCCAGTTATTTTCCAAATTTAACATTCATTGGCTTGTAATCATTTTTGCAGGACTATCCTACATTAGCTTGTTAGAACCCTCTGCCAATTTCACCATTTGGTACTGTTTAACATTATGTAACACAGACCAGATTTACACAACTTCCCATACGAACTATTACATTTTTAAATAAAATTATGTTTTTCTGAGAAATCTGTAACGTGTAACAACATGTAACATTACGTACTCCTTTATGTAACATTAGGACATAATACATTTATGAACATTTACTGTTGACACCCTGTTTTATAGGCATATTCGTCTTGGCATATGCATATACACTGAATTATTTCAAAAACAACCTGGTACTGGAATGCATTTTACAAGGTGTTAACCAAACGTACTTTCCCAAGATACAGGTCGATATAATATAGTGTTAATGTTACATAAATCACTTTTCTGGACACACGTAATGTTTAATGAACACGTTTAATAACATGGGACAGTAGCACAACTGTACTTTTTTCCGTGTGGTCTCCATTTTCGTTCTGTTAGAAGTTCACTAAGCTACAGGAAGGCATCAAAATGGAGACCGCGTCGTCGGTTTGCAGTTTAAAAAGGCGCAAAAAACGCAGCAACATGACGAAAACTTACCAGATATATTTCAACGCAACGTTGAAATTAAATATTTCTCAACTACTGAGAAACGTAAGACAGCCAAAGGATTCCTTCTCGCCGAAAGACCACACTCTTCGTCAGATCATTCGATGTCATCTGCAGCTAAAATGGTCTACAAGCTTCTCCTTCCCAGAATCCACTGAAACGCTCGTGTTGTTACTGTTGCACGATGGGAAATGCAGTTTACTGCTGAATTTCTATTATAAACTATTGATTTGGATGTTATGTAAGTTACATGTTGTACTCATTACTGTACAGTAACATTAATTACATTATTTCGATACATTTAAAAATATTTTTTTCTTTTTAAATCTTGCTTATTATTCTGAAAAAATATATATTTGTATTCATTTGATTGTTATTATGCTTTCATTTTTTGAATCTAGGTTTGTTTATTTCTAATGCATTTATTTATTTATTTATTTTTTATTTTTTTATCCAATTGTTCGTTATTTTATTTCTAAATCTAGAAACTGTCTGAATAACTGAAAAAAACCTAAATGTTGTTTATTGTTTTATTGCATTTGAAATAACAAAAATATTACACTGCAAAACCCAACAGTCAACTTTATCCAATGAAATGAGTGTAGTTAATTCTACTCATTTGAAAAGAGTTTTGAACTCAGTGTTAAAGGTAATGAGTTAATTAAATACCTCATTACTTCAACTTAAATGGAGTAGATCAGTTTTTAAACTCAAATGGTTTGTAACAACAGGATTCCTCAATTGGTTTGAGTTGCCTTAACTTATTGGGTTTTACAGTACTCAGTTGGTTTGAGTTCTCTTCATTTATAGCATTTTACTGTGCTTAAACATTTACCCATATGTATTAAACTCACAGTATTCATTAGGATTGGTTTTTGAACTTAAATGGTTTGTTGTAATCGGTTTCCTCAAACGGTTTGAGTTACCTTAAGTTTTTGGGTGTTACTCTGTACTATTTACAACTGTAGGTCTATATTCAAAAATAATATTCATCCATTCATTTTCTTTTCGGCTTAGTTCCTTTATTAATCAGGTGGTTGCCACAGCGGAATGAACTGCCAACTTATCCAACATATGTTTTACGCAGCGGATGCCCTTCCAGGCACAACCCAACACTGGGAAACACCCATACACTCTTGCATTCACACACATACTACAGCCAATTTAGCTCACCCAATTTACCTGTACCCAATTTAATGAATCAATTATATCTGGTTCTAACATAATAATCTGAAGTCTGGTTCAAAATTTGTTTAAATTTTGGACATATTGTGTCAAAGGTTTTTACAGAGGTGATTTTTGGAATCTAAATCTCTCTGTAGTTCAGAAAAAACTGTGAAAGTGTGAACAGACATAATGTTAAAGTTTGCTGTAGCTAGTGCTCCTGAAGGGAAGATTTATGGCTCAGTGCAAGAGAGAGAAAATGACCTTCAAAAATATGTATTACAAGTTCAACACTGAACATTCTGTCAGCATTTATGCACAATTTCCTTGTTCCTCTCCTGTTTCAGTTTCTTTATTCTGTTGAACACTAGAAGATCTTTTGAAGAAAGCTGAAAACCTGTAACCATTGACTACTATAAAAACATGTACAATGGACGTCAATGGTTTCAGGGTTTCAGCTTTCTTCAAAAGATCTTCTTTAGTGCTTTAGTTCAGCCGAATAAGGATGATGATGATTTTTTTTATTTCATGCCATTTCAGCAACCAAGGTTATGTTCATGACAAGATAATTTCAGTAATAAATATACAATTAAAAACAACAAACAAATGAAAACATAAATTAAATAAGATTTTTACATGACAAAAAAATAATAAAAAAATGTTCCTGGTGTCACTGTTAAAATGTCTTTGAAAGTTCATTTAATAAAAATAAAGCCTTCTGGAATCATTAAAGAGCCCTTAATAAATAATTATTATGGGTTTTTAAAAATGACCTTCCATGTAGTGTGTAACTCAACTCTAAGTGAAGTGAAATATTTAGCTAAGGCTTAAATCTGAAAGTGCACCGTGTTTAAAACTATTGATTCATCTACAAAAGAGTCGACTCATCGTGTTTCAAATGAATCGTCTTGATAACGGGTCTTTAGCAGTGCCGGCGTGATGTGGATACAGAATGTAAGCCCCGCCCATTTGTAAAAAAAAAAATTGACTCCCCCCCCACCCGGCCCCACCCACAAACACAGTAGCAAAGAAGAAGAACACTGTAGCAGATGCCGATTGAATCATGTCGCAAAGACGTTGTGCTCAGCCGGACAGTATTGGTGTTAAGTGTTAGAGAAAGTAAGTGTTATTTTCCACACCCAAAGATGAAACTGTGAAGAGTCAATGGTTGTGGGTGGGGGGAGGGGGGAGGGGGGTGTTTGAAATTACAGATTTTTTTTGGGAGAAATAACAAAACGGGAGGGTGGCGGGAGATGGGTCTGAAATATGGGAGACTCCCGGGAAAAACAGGAGTGTTGGCAGGTATACTCACACATACACTATGTCCTCTGACTACTTCAGCATAGTTTATAAGTCGTGGTGGTCTTTCTGTCTTGCGCTGAACGCTGTCAACCAATCGCAACAGACAGTCATCGGTCCAATTAGGGCAGATATAGCTTTGTGCTAAGGAGGGGTTTGGGAACAAATGAATTGCTGAACGAATCATTTGGGAGTCACTGGGATAATTAGGTAAAAACAAATGCATATTCTAAGACAATGAAAGTGTATTTTGACCTTGCATCCCTATCAGCCTGTTGTTGGAGACCCCCAAAACCAAAATATGAGCCTTTTGAATGTATAATAGGGGCTCTTTAAAAGCAGTAGAATTTGTTTAATCGAATAAAGAAACTTACAAAGGTTTGAAACTACTTGTAAATAGTAAATAATTTTTCATTTTTGGGTGAATTATCCCTTTAAATCTATACAGACACAAACTGATAAGTTAGCATACAATAAAATAAACACTTCAGAGTGTTTATTAGAGATATTTATGAAGAGACAAACATCTAAAAATAAAAATGACAGATGCATAAAACAGTTTTGCCTGCAGTGCCTTCCCTTGTTTGTTGTTGCTTAGTTTTAGACTATTATCTACCCTTTATTATGAGGCATATACCCTATAATAAAACACATGCTTTTTATAAATGGGATTACGCAATTACCCTTCAAGCGAATTACACGTTATACCTGCCCTGAGAAACATCCAAAGGGAAAACAATCCTCGAAGGTGTGGTTTCACAAGAAATATTTAGGGGGTTTCGGATTCAAATAAAGGAATCGATTCGTTCGAGCTGCACAAATTAGCTGGTTAAGTTTAAATAAGTAAACTTTCGAAAACACAGTTTACATTGATTTTATTTAACATATAAAATTGCGTTGCTCACCACAACACTTTTAATTATATCACGTCAAATCCTGTGTATTTTGTTTTCCTGCGATGCGCGAATCGATTCGTTTGAATCACTGAGCCAATCTACAAAAAGATTCGAGACGCGAGTCGTACACCAGTCACCGCGACAACTATTGGAGAGTTTGGTGTACTTCGTGTACTTCGGGCGACTTTATAATTAAAGATGGGACACACGAGCACGGAGGCAGTCCTCTTCATGAGCACCATAAAGGAAGCAGACACTTGAAACTGTCGAGAGAGGAACACTTTGTGTTGCATAACATTGTGGTATTAAAATTCTGACATCAGTCCGCTGATGGTGAAGAGGAGGATGACCAAGAGAAGATGACAGGTGAGTTAAACTCGCATTATATGTTATTAAATCAACTTTATATGATATATATAGAAAAATACACAAAAAGTATAATAAGAGTAATCTTTTTTTAATAACGCATGACTTAGGCTACCATAAATATATTTCTGAAATGCAATAATAAAAAATAGAGTCATTAAAACGACGTATAAGGACAATATTTCTTATTTGTTTTTACATTAATTAATTTACTCTAAGATCTTGCGAATAATTTGATCTAAAAAAACCTAGACTTTAAACTTTACTCTGTGGTGATAAATTAATCTTGAAAGTGACTTCAAGTGTATGAATACTATTTCAATACTACATCAAAGTGTAAAACATGATGTAGTAGTAGCCTACTTTTAGTGCAAACCTGGCTAAAACCAGCCTCGCTGCAATCTTGAAAGTACATTCAAGTGTATGAATACTATTTCAATACCACATTAAAGTATAAAAACATGATGTAGTAGCCTACCTTTTGTAAACCTGGTTAAAACCAGCTACATTGCAATCTTGAAAGTACATTCAAGTGTATGAATACTATTTCAATACCACATTAAAGTATAAAAACATGATGTAGTAGCCTACCTTTTGTAAACCTGGTTAAAACCAGCTACATTGCAATCTTGAAAGTACATTCAAGTGTATGAATACTATTTCAATACCACATTAAAGTATAAAAACATGATGTAGTAGCCTATTTTTTAGTACAAACCTGTTTAAAACCAGCTACATTGCAATCTTGAAAGTACATTCAAGTGTATGAATACTATTTCAATACCACTTTAAAGTATAAAAACATCATGTAGTAGCCTACTTTTAGTACAAACCTGGTTAAAACCAGCTACATTGCAATCTTGAAAGTACATTCAAGTATATGAATACTATTTCAATACCACATTAAAGTTTAAGAACATGATGTAGTAGCCTACCTTTAGTAAACCTGGTTAAAAACAGCTACATTGCATTTCCAGTTCATCTACTAATTTTACAAAAGCTTAACCAAACCAGTCTAGCACCTGAAATTTGTTTTTAAAAAATCATATTAATAATTAACAATGGCTTGCATGCCTGTTTTGTGTTTTTCATCGAGTGTCTATTCACAGCTGTCATTTGAATATTCTTAGTGACCAACTGTTTTCATTTCACTCGCTGAATTTTCCTTTGCATATGTTTTGCATATGAACCACGGACGAGACTACTGGAAACAACAGACTTCTTGATAAAATAACGATGTTTGATTAAGTAGGAAAAAATAACATCATCACAATTTTAAACTTTATGAAATCCCCTTTTTTGTAGTTCTATACACACAGTTAATGCATTTTAATATTTCAATATTCAACCAAAAATTATATAAAATCTTACAAGACAATGGTTGCTATAAACACAGCTCAAGTAACTCTATACTGTAGGCTGTGTATTGAACTTCCATGGAAATTATTAATAAATATTTAACCTAAAAAGCCAAAGGGGGATTTGTAAACTTAAGAAACACACAGCTCTTTCCTGGTTTAGTCAGCTATTGTTGGTCAATGGCTTAACTACAGTAAATACTTAATTCCTAATGTTTTAATAAGTATTTTTCACACCACATAGGACTCACATTCATAAAAACGCAAACACATGCAAAAGAGTTTTTACTCAAATTTACTGCGTACAACAATTCAGGTTGTGTGACCTGCAAATTTGCATTCCCAAGAGTTGCTCGAGGACAACAACCTGGCCTCTTAGTAATAAAGTTTGCTGAATAATATAGAATTTAACATTTAGAATTGATTATCTGTGTTTCAGTAGCCAGCAAAACCAAATGCATTAATAATGCAGTATGCTTATAAAGTCTATGTGTCACGATAGGCTGTATGCATAGTGTTTTTCAGCCAGCTTCCGGTGAAAGTGTAATGGGAGCATTTTCAAACAGTATTCATACGGTTCCTTTTATAGCATCGATGTTGTAATGTAATTAAAATACATTCAGTTAATTAGACTTAAGGGGTGACACAGTGGCCCAGTGGTTAGCACTGTCGTCTCACAGCAAAAAGGTCGCTGGTTTGAGACCCGGCTGGGTCAGTTGACATTTCTGTGTGGAGTTTGCATGTTCTCCCCATGTTGCTGTAGGTTTCCTCCAGGGGCTCCGGTTTCCCCCACAGTCCAAACACAGCTGTAGAAAACATATGCTGGAATAGTTGGAGGTTCATTCCAATGGGGCGACCCCTGATGAGTAAAGGGACTAAACTAAAGGAAAATTAACTAATAAATAGATGGCTAGCGCCATCAGTAGCAGCAGGCTTGCACAGAAACTCCATGGAAAATACTAGGGTTAAATAAATTGTCATATTTTAAAGACATGGCGGGTAAAAAAATGGAATTTAATGCAGTGCTTCTTGTCCGATCTGAGACCCACTTTATAGACCATTTCAAGAACGTAAACGATAACAAATGCGATGCCATGACGTTGCATAGGTCTGGTCCCAAAGCATTTCTGGTGCTCCATTTTTAAATCCCAAACCTGTCAAAACAAAATGACTAGCGCATACTCTTTAAGTCTAGCTATAACAGAGCCGAAAAGATATTTACGAAAGCTAACAACTGATAATGGCGTGGAATTACCAGACCCCTTAAATCATACACTGAGGTGACAACTTTTCACCCAGAATATAATGGTTTATCATTATCTGGTTGATACCGAGTGCGTCTACACGAGAGAAGCCGTAAAAGCGTATCGTAGTGTGGATGCCTACCATTACTTCCTTAGCGGAAAGGTTGGAAACATGTTCATTTAATGTGGATGATGTTTAAATTGTGTTCGGCGAGGTTGGAGCAAGTCAAATGCTTTCAAAAATGTACTGTGCTTTAAGGCTGTGCGATTAATCATAATAAAATCGCAATCGCGATTTGACATGTTGCGATTAGGTAATAGAGCAAGAGGCTGCGATATGAAATATATAGAATTTAATTTCCCCCACCCAGTCTTACTAGCCAATTGAGTGGGCACACCTTTGTTCTGCCCAATCAGAATTGCGCAATCAACCTATGCGGAAAGCCCACAATAAAAAAAAACAAACAGGAAAGCGCGGACAAGTGGGATGATTGCGTCTGCCGCTTCAGAAGCATTGATTCAAATTCATATCAAAGAAAAACAGCCTGTCGGTAACATGGGAATTTTTTGGTTTCCAAGTCACAGACACCGATCAAAAACAGGTCATTTATAAGAGCTGTCACAGAATTGTTGCCACAGCACGAGGAAATACAACAACCAGCACCTAAAAAAGCACCACAGGCGGCTATATGAGGAGTGTCTTGCTAAAAAGTCAACTGAAAGTATTGCCAGTGACACTCAATCTAGTAGCAAGCAACAGCAAAGTACAATTCCAGAGTTGATTGCAACTGTTACACCATATGAAAAAACATCACAAAGACCGTATCTCACTACTGTTTGCTCTAGAGAAAAATTAGTGTTTAATTTCTGAATATTTATAAACAAATTTGAATAAAAGTTGAAGTTAATATCTTTTCAATTCATTTTTAATGAACACTCACTGCATTTTAGAAATCGAATTTGCAATATCTGTTAATAAAGTCGCAATTAGATATTTTCCCCAAATCGCACAGCTCTTAGTTTGTTGCTAAAGTGACGAGGAGGTTATTAGTGGTGATTGCACTTGCATGGCCGGGTAGGTCTGTATGTCTATGCAAAAAATAAATCACATTGCAAATTGAATTCTATTGTATTGCTGTGTTCCATCATACTTTATTGCATACATATTTAATTTATATGTTTTGATTTTGTGTGCGTGTGTGGTTAGGATAGGTGAAGTGTGTAGTCTTGTGTTGCTGCAATACTTGTTGCGGTGGACATCTTAATCGCCAAAAAATGCAATAATATTACTGTGTACAAATCATCAATAATCGCTGTTCATAACGTGCGCGCTACCTAACCAGAAACATACAAGAAACAAAAACGTCACTTCCATATGTGAACGAATAGCCATTGAAATGGTCTATATCAGTGGTTCTCAACCTTTTTATCACTGCAGACTGGTCAACACTTGACAATTCTACAGTGGACCGGGGGTGATGGGTTGTTCGTAGGTTGAAGGTTGCTAGGCGACCATCAACCATTTTCTCAGAGGAAGACAAGCTGACAAAACATTGCTGTCACTCTGATACAAGTTTTATTTTTGGAAAAAATGACAAAGCACTGCAGTGTTTGGGTGTTCTGTGTTTGTCTGAGATTATTAGTCTTACCAAAATGTGCATATTCCATACATGCTGGAGCTAATCGTCAGTTCTTGTCACGTGATTACGGTACGGTTGCACAGCCATGGTGAATTCACATGATTTGTTGACAAATGGGTTGTGGATCCATTCCTCGGCAGTTCCTCAAGACGTCTGTTTCTTACTCATTTTGCTGCTTGTGGGCTAAATTTGGGCGCTTAAGTGACTGAGATGTAACCGAGGAGAATATTGTGATTTTTTTTTAATAAAACACTTTGTCAGTGCCAATAGCCTGGTGGTACTGTGCGCTGACATATAGCACCGACATGCTCACGGCGACCCAAGTTCGATTACCGGCTTGAGGTTCTTTGCCAATCCTTCTGCTCCTAATGCTTTCCTGTCTGAAATCTCTACTGTCCTATATCATAATAAAGGTGAAAACCCTAAAAATTATTATAAAAATAAAAGACTTTTCAAAATAAAGGATCGTTCAGACTCAGATAATAAATAAAATGGAAATAATGTTTTTTTCGTGCAGCCCGGTACCAAATGATCGACGGACCGGTACCAGTTCGCAGACCAATGGTTGAGGACCACTGGTCCATATCATATATCAATCAGGCAGTAAGGATTACTGATTATTAAAGAAATCAGATCTTAAACATGGTGATTTTGTAACGGAAAGTTCACTGGAAGCTCTTGGGCTGGCTGACTGAAAATTAAAAGTCTGTGTGCATATACCCCATTGTTGATTTGTAATTGTTTATCTTTTTTTTTTTTGTTTCCAGCTGCTGCGTTCACACCAGAACTTACTCTGGGGCTCAACATCACCCAAAACCCTTGCAACAGAAGCCAGAACTGCGGGGAAAGCGAAGACTTCAAATATTTGGCGTACACCATTACATACAGCATCGTATTCCCGATTGGATTCATCAGCAACTCTGTGGCTCTGTATGTCTTCCTGTGTCTCACCCAGAAGAAGACGGCCAACACTGTGTTTATGATTAACTTGGCCATTTCAGATGTCGGCTTCTCATTGACGCTGCCCTTCCGCCTGGTCTACTACTTTAAGGGCGCTTTATGGGAATTCCCAGACTGGTTTTGCCGCTGGTGTGTGTTTTCCTTTTACCTCAACCTTTACACGAGCGTTTTGTTTCTTACAGGGCTCAGTGTGCTACGCTACCTAGCCGTGGTTCACCCTATGCGCAATAAGTCGCTGATCACTACACGGCGAGCTGTCATAGGATGTTTAGTGATCTGGATTTTTGTGGCGCTCTTGTCTACGCCGTTCCTCATGTCAGGTACTTTAAAACGGGATAACAAGACACGCTGCTTTGAACCTAGAAACAGCAACTCATGGAATCGCTTATTTATTTTGAACTATGTGGGGGTTTTGTTTGGATTCATCCTTCCGTTTATTACGATATTAGGCTGCTATGGAAGCATCATCTTCAAACTCATCAATGGACCACAAAGTAAAATAGGAAATCGAAAGAGAAAGACAAAAACTCGGCGAAGGGCCGTGTATTTGATTGCAGTTGTGCTGAGCACATTCCTGCTGTGTTTCCTACCATACCACGTCATCCGCACCGTCCATCTTCACGCCAAAGTCGTATGCAAGCCCTGCCAGGTCATCAAGTATCACCTACAAATCCTGGTCATCTCACTGTGCATGGCGGCGTCCAACAGTTGCTTCAATCCTCTACTCTACTACTTTGCAGGGGAAACTTTCCGGACATCCTTCCGTAGAGCGTCTTTACGAGGGACGGTCAGTTCGTTCGCTCAGAGTAGTTTTTACCAATCTTTTCGACGACGGAGCCAATCGGGCACCTTGCAGAGGACGAGGCACCAAAGCTTTACCTTCGCACGCAGATCCTCTTTTTGTCACGCTATAAAGGAAAAGACGCCTCACGATTGCATGTCTGAACAGAAATTCACACTGACTCAAGAAAAGCATTGAAGACGGCAGTGATTGGGAGTAGTGAAAGACTAATGCGGTGGAACAAATCAGAGCGTACGGATGCTTTTGTTGACTTGAATAAAAGCAACTCTACTCCATTTAAAACACTGAAATACGAAAGGACAAAATGGGTGCTGCTTCGATTATTTATGTATTCAGCAAAGACTTTTGCTCAAAGCAAGACTTGTTGAAATGGGGTATATGCACAGCTAGTAGCTGTGTCCAAAATTGCATACTTCCATACTATAAATTACGCTAAAAACAGTTTACGAGTTGAGTAGTATGTCTGAATTCATAGAATCGAATAACAGTATGCGAGAAGTACCCGGTTGACCTACTACTTCCGGTGAGATTCTGAAGTGCGCATCAGATGGATGCTACGCTATCCAATGATGCACCGCAGGAGAATTCATGAATGGGAGTAAAGCGACGCAGATGACGCTGGTAGGTCACCTGATAATAACAAAATGGCTGATGTAGTATGTCCGAGTTACATTCATACTACTGACATTCATACTGTTTAGAACAGGAGTGTCCAAACTCGGTCCTGGAGGGCCGGTGTCCTACATATTTTAGTTCCCAATTAAACACACCTGAACCAGCTAATCAAGCTCTTTCTATGTATACACAAAACTACCAGGCTGGTGTGTTGAAGGAAGTTGGAACTAAACTATGCAGGACACGGCCCTCCAGGACCGAGTTTGGGCACCCCTGGTATAGAACATACTTTTCTAATGGCCGAGTAGTATGTTTGCATTTAAATGCAGTACCTACTGAGTAGTAGGCGATTTCGGATGTAGCCAGTGTTTTTCACCCACCAATAAACTTCCGATAAAAGATTAGCATAGACTAACCATGTTCCGTTAACATTTTGCTATTCAGCAAACTCAAACGACCACCACTCCATCATTGAAAGCCAGATAAGCATGTTTGTGTGATCATTCTCTGGGTGAATACCCAGTGTACTTTCTAAATTTTGATTGATGTCTTTTGGACCAGTAGTTTTTGAGAAAAGATGGGAAAAGTATTGCCTACGCATGTTTATGGAAGACGATAGGTATTAACAGTTTTCCGTACATGACGGGGCGCATATAACTTCACAAAGCAAACTTAATGAATTTTCTCTGAAACATATGGTAGAAGGGTCTCTGTTGTGCTCGGGGGTGAAAGAGTGAGAATTAAAGATAACACAGATATATAGCTTGTCTATGTAAGTATTTATTCAGAGATTAGAGTCTGTATGGAACATCATTGTGTACGAAACATGGTTTGTCTACGTTAATATGACTATTTTCAATTTCACATAGTTCATTTTACAGCATCGATGTTGTAATGTCATCAAAAAATAATCAATTAAACAGACTTATTGCATTCATTTAGTTGTTCAAGTGCAAAACGAGATGAAAAGCTGTTTAAATGCAAGCACCATAATGAGCAGCAGGCGATCGCTAACACTCCATTGAAAATACTGTGGTAAAATAAATTGTCATAATTTAAAGTCATGGTGCAAAACAATGGAATTGAATGCAGTGCTTCTTGTACATTCTAAGACCCACTATATATTGTATATCAATCAGTCAGTGAAGATTATTGATGTTTAAAAAAAAACAGATCTTAAATATGGTGATTGTGTAATGGCATGACAGTTCACCGAAAGAGCCTGAGCTGGTTTACTGAAAATTAAAAATCTTGTGGATATACACCATTGCAGATTTATGCCCTATTTGGGATTATTTAAACCCATGATATTCGCATAGCAAGTACCACATGCTGTATTTTAAGCTACAGACATGCTGGGGTTAAATTCATCCAGGTACAATCAGTTTATTCTCATTAAAGAACCGTTCTGAAGTGCATTCCCAAATGAAAGTGTCAATAGACTGATTTCACGCAACCGCCATTTTTAAAAGTGAAATCGAGGCTGCAGTGGGAAGAAACCCGGAAGTATCATTGGAAGTTACATTGGAACGTTGTGTACTTGGCTGTATATCTTATCAGCGAAGAAAAAGTGACACAAATTTATCATTTCACCACCTTCCGAGTGACCCGAAGGTCCGTTCTGAATAAATGGTGAAAATAAAAAGGCATATCAGAGCTCATTTTCAGCTAAGTTAAGAGAAATGGCACTAGTTAGCTAACATTTTCTTTCCCAAACACACATTTTAGACACCTTTATCAAACTCGAGGACTGCAGTGTTTTATCGCTCACCAGGTTACATAGGCTGAAGCAGGAAAGCATTCCCACGGTGTTTAACTGATGCTATGAACTGAAGCCTATAGGAGGACACTTGAGCATATTACTCTTACAGAGATTGTGATGTTGTTTGATGCTAAATTGCTTTTTAATTGTTTAAATTAAACTTACTGAATGATATTAAAGTGATGTTTACACCATTTCTGCATTTTGAAATCTCGGTAACAGCTGGAGGTTTATAGTCCACAGCATGTTACTGCAATGTTTACAGTGCTGGCCCTATACTTCCGGGTTTCTTCCCACCGCAGCCTCGCTTTAGATCTTTAAAATGGCGGCCGCGTGAAATAAGCGTATGGGACTATATGCGGAATTCAGAAAGGCACGTTTTTAGTGACACTAGTGGCCATTCAGTGAACTGCAGCCAGCAAATCACTGCTTGTCACAGATGCAGGAGAATGAATGTCATTTAATGCCCTGATATACGCACCATTAACTTCTTTATCACGCTTTAATTACAAAAACAAATAACTAGTACCCGTTTGGAGCAATGCAGATGTCATCCACACTGCTGAAAGGCAACATTTAGATGAATATGTAAATTTGTGTTGCGCACTTTCCTCTCAGTAACAAAATAAACATGCCACAAACATGAGAAAACAGTAGTTAAGAAAGCAACCGATCATTAAAACGTGGCTCTTTAATTACCAGCATCACGTTAACAGATTACAATTTTTAAACAATTGATTAAATTGATATAACTGAGACAGATTGATATGGCTTCATAATTATTTTACATCAAAAAATATTTGTACATGGATCAGAGGATGGAAGAGAGGCTCTTGAGTGCGTCTTTTTGAAGTTCACAAAAAAAAAAAATCCCAAATGTGAATTGAGTGCGTTTCCATCAAGTTTTTAGAGTGGCTGACTGTAGTATTGGTAACCTAGCAACCAACAGAAAACATAGCAAGCATATTGTAGACAGCTGATACATGCTGAGATAGCTGTCATGCGGTTATAACTTTCGCTGTTATGCCATGGTCACACTAGAGTTTAAGCATGCGAAATTCTATCGTACGGTGAAAAGGGGCGGGGTTAAACAAGATGATTTGACATTGAAAAAAGCAAGAGATTGGTCCATATTTTACATTTTTGTTCAGAGAGATGTTTTGATCTTTGATTGGTCTCGTGCAGCCATGTGATGCGATTTCACAGATCATACTTCAAGCTTGATCTTTCCAATGCAACGAACTGCGAAACTGGTTGTCTGGTCTGTTGCATTCGCGTGCTTATAAATGGAAGTCTATGTGGCGAAAAGTGTAGTGTGACCGCGACTTTAGAGTTTATTTGGCAAATACATTTCCATCTCCCATTATCAGAATTAACACCTTTTTCGACTAAAACCACCTCAAGCGAATGTAAAAACATTTTTTGTGTGTGAATTAAGGGATGTTCATTTAAAATTTGCCATTTCTATCACTCGTTTCTCATGCAATATACTTAAAAATGTGCTTTAGAGTAAAGAATAACTCAGATATAGATTAGGCAGAAACCTAGGAAGTCATATCAGTGATGTCATCCGTTTATCCGGGGCCGGGTCGCAGGGGCAGCAGTCTTAGGAGAGAACTCCAGACTTCCCTCTCCCCAGACTCCTCCCAGGTAACAGAGCTCCTTACCCCAGGTGGAGGAGTTCAAGTATCTTGGAGTTTTGTTCACGAGTGAGGGAAGGATGGAGCGTGAGATTGACAGCCGGATCGGTGCAGCGGCAGCAGTAATGTGGTCCATGTACCGGTCCGTTGTGGCAAAGAAGGAGCTGAGTTGAAAGGCAAAGCTCTCGATTTACCGGTCAATCTATGTTCCTACTCTCACCTATGGTCATGAGCTTTGGGTCATGATTGAAAGGACAAAATCTCGGATACAAGTGACCGAAATGAGTTAAAAAAAAAAAAAACCTAGGAAGTCTTGTATTTAAAATTTTGTTATAAGCTGTTATTTCATTATGAGCTGTTTCAATTGGACAAAAATGTATTTATTTGATGAAAATTCTTCCACACAGTCGTTTTCAATAATCTAAAGAAACATTTTTACTGTAAAAGAAAGACATTTGTTCAATGGAAATGAAGTTAAATGTTCGTCTACAACCAAAACTGCCTTTGAAATCAATTAAACAAGAATACAATAGTCGCTATCCATGCCAGATAAAAAGAAAAAAAACAAGAAAAAAAAGACATAACTTACACATAGAACTTTAAAACTGTGAATCTCAGGTAAATAAATGAAAATAATACTAATATTATAGCTATATATATATATATATATATATATATATATATATATATATATATATATATATATAGTTTTACTGCCACTCTGTTTATTTATCAATAAACACAATATGTCCACTAGTGCTACAAACTAATAGTGACAACCGCCTTACATTATGCCCCCTTACGCTTTTTTCCAATAATTACGCCACTGTAACTTAAAATGATGAGTAAAATGATGATTAAGCACAAATTTAGAGTTAAAGCTAATGTCTATAAATACTATAAAATACATTACCCAAAATGAGCTATGATTTAATATATTTAATGCAATTATTACTATTTTAATAACAATTTTACAACCAGTAGATTTGTTAATCAGTATGCTTACTTTAACAAAACTATGTTGAATTGGTGGTTACCATGGATTAACAATAAAACCATTTCATTTGTAGGAAAGCCATGGATAGTTCTAATAAGGGTGAGATGGGTAAAGCATATTTGCACACAAACCATAAATACAGCTAAAACAAGATAAGACTAAATTAAATGAGAAACCCTAAATAAAGACATAAATGAACAACACAGAGGAACAGTGTAAACACAGTAAAACATGGTAATGGAAGTGTGCAGTCTCGGTGAATGTAAAGAGTCATATCTAGATGTTCAGTTTTATCATAAACCAGATTGTTGAGGTTTCTTATAGAACAGTGTTTCTCAACCATGTTTCTGGAGGACCACAAGTTCTGCACATTTTCTACACTGTAAAACCCAAAAACTTAATGCAACTCTAACCATTTAAGGAAACCGATTGCAACAAACCATTTAAGCTCAAAAACTAGTCCTAATGAGTACTGTAAACTTAATTCGAGTAAATGAAGCAACTTGAGCGCAGTAAAACCTGATAAATGAAGAAAACTTAAACCAACTGAGTACTGTAAAACCCAATAAGTTAAGGCAACTCAAACCGTTTGAGGAAACCGATTGCTGCAACCATTTGAGTTAAACTAATCTATATGAGTACTGTGAACTTACTCCATTTAAGTTGAAGTAATGAGATATTTAATTAACTCATTACCTTCAACACTGAGTTCTTTGTTTAAATGTGTAGAGTTAACTTTAAGTTCATTTTGAGTTAACTACACTCATTTCATTTGATAAAGTTGACTGTTGGGTTTTACAGTGTATGTCTCCACTACCAAACAATCCTGATCAGACCATCAGCTCATTAGCATAGACTGATAGACCTGTAGTGGGTGTGACAGACAAAGGAAACATCCAAATCCCTCCAGGAATGTAGTTGAGAGACTACTTGTAGAAGATATTTGATAGTAACTCTTTATTTTTATTTTTAAGGACGTTTCGTATGGAAATCTTTGAAATAGGGCACTGGAATAAAAAAAACTGCAGATGGAAATAAAAATAAATATCTTGAAATCGTTTAAATATTGCAGAATGTGTTCAGATGTCTGTTATTAAATGTCAGAGATTACAGACTGAACTCAAACCCATCATCATATGCTTGCAAGACTAATTTATCCAATCTATAATGTCTTAGAGGGGACATATTATGCCCCTGTTTTTAATAAGACTCTATATATAAAGTTTTAGCTAAAAAAACTTCATAAATAATGTTTTATAACTCTTTAAAACTGACCCTTTTAGGCTTTGATCCCAATTGTACCTTTATCGTGACTGTCGCTTTAAATTCAAATGGGGTTGTGCTCTTTCAAAAGAGGGTGGAGCTACAAATGCCTGTGTGTCAGCATAGTGGCAGATTAAAAAACAAAATTTACTTTTTATGCTAATGAGGGAGAGATGGTCACTAGTGGGCGGAGCTTTCCCCCTCTGATGACACGTACAAAGGGAGAATGTCCATTAAAGTGTTTCTCCAGACTGTTTTTATCAAAGTGTGATTATAAAAAATTAATAATTAATACACTTTATCATTAAAAGCTGGTTATAATCACAGACTTTTGCTACACAACTTAAGGCTGATTTATACTTGTGCGTCAAGTGCACGCGTATAGTCCGACGCAGCATTCGCATGGTCGCATACCACTCACGCGCATGCACAAGCTTTGTGATTGGTCGGCTTGGTTTCCGTGATGTGTTAGTGATGCTGAGAGCCGCGGGACAGCAGCGAGCTTCATGGAGCGAGTGCTTACTCAGTTAAAATACTTGGGTTAAAAATACCCCAATATATAACCCAACTACATGTTATTATAGCACCTTCCCAACTATGGGTTATTTTAACCCAATGCATTGGGTTATAAAATGTTATTTATTTTGAGTAAATGCTATTTTTTCCCATTCTGGTATTACTATTGCTACTATTACTAGTACTACTATTAATTTTATAATTATGGCTGTGTAAATAAATAACATACAGTTTACAAAAATATTGAATATGCTTTATTTCCACAATACATTTTAAGCTCCAGACCTTTAGCATGTTTATCCGTTTAATATAGATCGGCTATGAAGCGCGCGTTTGTATCATTAATAATTAATAGTGCTGGTGAAACAGATATAAAAAAATTTATTTAAAAAATAACAACATTATTGCGTTAGAGCTTAAAGAAACTTTATAACGCAAAAACAACATTACATATACATATTAATACAGCTTTTCTGTGTCAGTTAAATCAGTTGTTTAAAAATTTTAGCCCAACTGGCTGAGTTATTAAATAAATAACCCAATAAAGGTTAAAATGAGTCCAACAAAGCACCAAATATTTAACCCAACTGCTTGAGTTATTATTAAATAACCCAATAAAGGTTAAAAATAACCCAACAAAGCACCAAATATTTTTAACTCAACAATTGGGTTAAATAAATAAGGTTTTTTAGAGTGTAGAATTGTTTGGAGTCCAGTGAAGGAGCTCCAGATGGAAACTGGTTTCACTCAACGCAGAAGTATCTCCTAGCAAACAATTTTGTGTTTAATAGACGTCTTATAGACATCTAAACGTATACAGCTTGGCTAAAACAATGCTAAATTTAGACTGTCAGTGAAAATCTAATAGACATCCAAGAATAGACCAAAACTAGACTACTCATCAAATAGACAGATTAGACAAACTTTATATGTGTAGTCATTCATTTCTGTTTACTTGATGACTAGTCTAGGCGGTTCATTCCGCTGTTGGTGACCCCAGACTAATAAAGAAACGAAGCCGAAAAGAAAATGAATGAATGAATGAATGAATGAATGAATGAATGAATGACCAGTCTAGTTTTGGCCAATTCTTAGTCTTTTAGATTTTCGCTGACAACCCAAATTTAGCCTTGTTTTATCCAAGACGACTATGTTTAGATGTCTGTTAGACATCTATTAGACATCTTTTAGAAATAAAAGAAGCTTGCTGGGCAGCCTTTACAAAAGTGATTTTTGCATTTTAGATTCCCTTTAAGGAATATTAAAAGCTGACTTGGTGTCTGTTTATGAACTTTTCCAGACCAGAAATGGATCCATTTGAACAATAACGTCACAGATTTAGTGCAGATTCCAGTGTTTCTGTAGAAGTTTGCAATCTTTGAAATGTTTATCAGCACAATCAGAAATTATTAACTGTATCATTAGATCATACAAGTCCCGAAAAACACTTCCAAGACTTCAAAAGAAACTAGATCTGAGGAATTTCAGTGGAACTTTTGTTGCCTCTGCAGCCAATGTGATTAAAGACGGGAAGAATGTAATATAGACGACTTCTGCTTTAAGGTTTGTTTTTTCCCAGACTGCTTTTATATTCCAGGATAATAAGGTTCATCAGTCTTTTAACTGATGTGAACTATTCCATACATTTTAGCATTGTTGATTTGCAGACTATACTGTGTATTTATTTGATCATCCTCACTGGATAAGCCAGTATTACCTCTGTCCATTCATGAAGAGTTTTTGACATGTTTCATTTTTTATTACAGCTTTTATTGTTTGTTTCCGTTATAAAAACAGCTTGTAAAGTCCGTTTATGCAGCTCTGTGCAAGAAGGTCATATGTGAAGTTCGTTTCAATAAAATTAAAAGACAATATTTGTATTGTTTTATTATTGTGAGTATACCATGACTGAATCGGTTTGACAACCCATGCTAATAGAATAATAATTCATTGTGTATCTACACTACCTGACAAAAGTCTTGTCATCGATCCCAGTTGTAAGAGCAACAAATACTAACTTGACTTCTAGTTGATCATTTGGAAAAGTGGCAGAAGGTAGATTTTTCAGATGAATGATCTTTTGAACTGCATCCCAATCATCAATAATACTGCAGAAGACCTACTGGAACCCACATGGGCCCAAGATACTCATAGAAATCAGTCAAGTTTGGTGAAGGAAAAATCATGGTTTGGGGTTACATTCAGTATGGGGGCGTGCGAGAGATCTGCAGAGTGGATGGCAACATCAACAGCCTGAGGTATCAAGACATTTATGCAGTCCATTACATTACAAACCACAGGAGAGGGCAAATTCTTCAGCAGAATAGCGCTCCTTCTCATACTTGAGCCTGCTGCATGATTGGCCAGCCCAGTCACCAGACATGAACATTATTGAGCATGTCTGGGGTAAGATAAAAGAGGAGGCATTGAAGATGAATCCAAAGAATCTTGATGAACTCTGGGAGTCCTGCATGAACGCTTTCTTTGCCATTCCAGATGACTTTATTAATAAGTGATTTGAGTCTTTGCAGAGATGTATGGATGCAGTCCTCCAAGCTCATGATGGAGTCAGACACAATATTCATTCTGTTTCCACTGCACCATGATTTTATATTCTATACTGGACATTATTTCTGTTAAGTGACAAGACTTATGTTTAAGCAAAGTCAGACCTTTACTGTCCTAATGAAATCATTAAAAATCAAGGCATGATCATATTTTATTTTAGTGAAATAAGCATAATCTAGAGGCCTTTGCCTTTCATATAAACCACTTCTTATACCAAATGATCAACTAGAAGTCAAGTTATTATTTTTTGTTCCTAAAACTTGGATAGGTGAAAAGACATTTGTCAGGAAGCATATTTCTTTTAAATAATATGTGCTATTTTAAGTAAATGTATACAGGAAGTAATTAGCTTGATTGTCTCATAAACTCATTTGTTTCCAAAGGAAGTCTCTTCTAAACCAAAGCTTCTTCCAGAAAGAAGGTTTGCCCTAAATACGAAAAGCTGGAATAGATCTGATAAGGAATAATTGGACTAAAAATCACTTCCTTTAGCAAAAAAAGCAGGAAAAACAACAAACGAGGAAGAGAAAGCAAATATCTGGCGGAGTTACTGAGGCAAGCGGCGCGTATCTAAACTCAGCTAAACATTCTTGACCACCTAAGAACATGCATAAGAAAAGCAATGAGTTTGTGCACCTCATATTGATATGTTCTCACTCTTGGTTGATCAAGTGTGCGAGGTTGATTTCTTGGTCAACATCTGAGCGAATGATTGAACGGTTCGATCTTTGCATTAACGAGCAGATGTGTTTAATTAGTTACACCTGTTTCTCGGCTTTTCCTGAAGACGAGGCCAAGATATGCCAAAACGCAGGCTGGGTTGCATAATATAGGCTGTAAAATGAGCAGGAATGAATTGTTGTGGACACACATTCAAAGATGCGATGGTTTCAAATTCGCAAGACAATCATAATCATTTATCTTTACGCACTAAAAGATCTAGGCATAAAGATGTGTTTTTTCTTCTCACTTTTATAGTTAGCACATCAGTTGCTACATGTTTTTTATGGCCATAAACAATACAGTACACTCAAAAAAGACAGCTTCTTTAAAACAACACAATTTTATGTTCAAGCCACTTAAATTTGTAAAACTGATTAAGTTAACTTGATTAATTTGTGTTGGTACATAAGCATGAAATTAAATGTGTTTTTTCTTCTCACTTTTATAGTTAGTGCGTCAGTTGCTACCTGTTTTTTTTTCTGGCCATAAACAATACAGTACACTCAAAAACAATGACTTGCTGCTTGTTCAAACTGCTTATTTAAAACAATTTCAAATAATGTGTACGTTTTTGTAACAACCTAATTTTTTTTATGTTCAATCCACTTAAATTTGTAAAACAAAAAGATTAAGTTAATGTGTTGGGACAACATGAAGGAATTGTGTGGAACAGTATTTTTTTTTTACAAGAAATAAAACAAAACTTATTTTTTTATTTAAAAAAATAATATCATACATACTGTGAAAATCTGTTAAACTTCATTTGGGAAATACTTAAAAAAAAGAAAAAATTTCAAAGGGGGGACTAATAATTCTGACTTCAACTGTGTATGTGTGTGTGTGTGTGTGTGTATATATATATATATATATATTTATTTATTATTCATTTCAGCTTAGTCCCTTTATTTATCCGGGGTCGCCACAGCAGAATGAACCCCCAACTTAACCATCAACACACACTCATACACTACGGACAATTTAGCCTACCCAATTCATCTAAACCACGTTTTTGGACCGTGGGGGAAACCGGAGCACCTGGAAGTAACCCAGGCAAACATGGGGAGAACATGCAAACTCCACAAAGAAATGACAACTGACTCAGCCGAGGCTCGAACCAGCGACCTTCTTGCTGTGAGGCGAACATGCTATATATATATATATATATTTTTTTTTTTTTTTTAAACACACACATATATACATATATATACACGTATATTTACATATTAGCCCCCCTGTTTATTTTATCCCCAATTATTGTTTAACAGAGAGATGATTTTTTTTTCTACACATTTCTAAACATAATAGTTTTAATAACTCATTTCTAATAACTGATTTATTTTATCTTTGTCATGATGACAGTAAATAATATTTGACTAGATATTTATCAAGACACTTCTATACAGCTTAAAGTTACAGTTAAAGGCTTAACTAGGCAGAAAAAATATTATCAGACATACTTTGAAAATTTATTTGCTCTGTTAAACATCATTTGGGAAATATTTAAAAAAAAGAAAAAAATTCAAAGAGGGGCTTATAATTCTGACGTCAACTGTGTATTTATATATTAAGTTTTAGTTTTCTTTGAGGATAATTTTATCTCTAAATACATTTGACACCTAAAGGTTTTCCACATATAGTTCAAAATGTACCATTTATGGTTATATCTTTAAAAATAAGCCTATATGTAAAATAATTAAGGTTTTTGTCCCTTACTACATTTTAAAGAATTATCTCTACCATCTAAAAACAGATCTGAATATGTAATGATAGTCTTTTATAAACATCCAATCAGAGTTCAAATGGGGTTTAAACATATTCTTTACAAATCTCCATCTGTGTAACAGAAAGTTTGAACATGTTTGAACGCGTTCACGTTTGGGTGAACAAAACCAACATCAAGATTCTAACTCCGATAACAAGGGTTAAAATCAGTGTGACAGAAAATAATCCATAAATCTTCTCTATTTCCAGTGAAATTTGAGGAGCTGCTGAGATCAACAGCTGCTTCATACAGACATGTCATTCCCAAGAACACTAATGTCCACTTACAGACAGCGTTGAAGTTCTCAGAGTTAAGTAGGCTACCAAAAAAGGAGACTAGAAGCATATTAGCCAAACCAGTCGCATCATAATTCAGCCCAGAACAGAAGATCCTCCACCCGGACACAGCACTTATGTTTTCATTGGAGCGACTGTTGTTTATACAGCTATGATCATAGTTTATGTTCACTTAATATTTCCTTTCATTTTTCTCTGTAAACAGCACTTTCTGTTTGCTGTTGTTGACTGAAAGCCTTTCGGGTGATCAATCTTTCTCCTTTGTTAATAAGATAACGATTTTTTTTGCATTTAACTTCACACAAACAATACCACACAAGACACAATCATGATCAGTGGAGTTTTCCAGGCCTGGATTTCACAATGCACTGATAAAAAAAAGGTAGGAGGAAACTTGCTCAACTCATTTTTTTCTACTAGGAACACATTGAGGTAAAGTTGTTTTTATAGTCACACATATGGACGGTCTCCTTGATCATATTTCAGGGAAGTGTTCTTTGCCAATTCTAAACCAGGAACAAAGAATTCTGGCCCAGATTTGGCATAAATCTGGCACAGCAGGCATTCACCTGACACTGGCATACAACATGTGGGCCAAACATGGTGCGGGTTTGGCAGAGGTGGTACCATCTTTAAGGCAGCACATAAGACTTGGGCTAGATATCAAATGTAGTATTTGAGTCAGATGTTAAAATTTATGCCTGTTATATGTGGGACGTGTAAGTTTGGCCGATCTTGACCCACTTTGAAAATACACTTAAATTATTTTTGAGTGTAAAAAAAAAATTATACCAATCAGGTCGCTTGAGAAAAAGCGCGGCCATAAAGCGCAATGCTTCATGGGTTTATCTAATTCCTTGCAGTAGTGACATACCAACATATCTGGCCCAGTTCAGGCCCAGTTATGGGTTAATAACTTGGCTGAGACTTGGCCCAGACATGGCCAACACCCAGGTCACGTGACTAGGGTAATTCGAAACACCCAGGTCACGTGACTAGGGTAATTCGAAACACCCAGGTGACGTGGTCACGTGACTAAGGTAATTCGAAACACCCAGGTGACGTGACTAAGGTAATTCCAAACACCCAGGTCACGTGACTAGGGTAATTCGAAACACCCAGGTCACGTGACTAGGGTAATTCGAAACACCCAGGTCACGTGACTAGGGTAATTCGAAACACCCAGGTCACGTGACTAGGGTAATTCGAAACACCCAGGTGACGTGACTAAGGTATTTCAAAACACCCAGGTCACGTGACTAAGGCAATTCGAAACACTCAGGTCATGTGACTAAGGCAATTCGAAACACTTCAGTCACGTCACTAAGGCAATTCGAAACACTCCAGTCACATCACTAAGGCAATTTGAAACAGGTCGCGTGACTAAGGTCATTCGAAACACCCAGGTCACGTGACTAAGGTAATTCGAAACACTCAGGTCACATGACTAAGGTAATTCGAAACACTCAGGTCACGTGACTAAGGTAATACACCGAACCTGTCAGTCAAAAGCAGATTTGTCACCTCTCGAAATGCTTCTGAAATGACTGATACTTTGAATCGCTTTAGTTACATAACCTGGCGTTTTGAATTACCTTAGTCACATGTGTTTGACTGTCAGGTTCGGTAAAAAAAAAAAAAAATATATATATATATAAAAAAAAAATTAAAAAACACTGTCATGTCCCTGTAGCCTAGTGGACCGTGCATGTGCAGAGTAACTGTGCTGCAATTAGTTCGAATCCCGACAAATATTCTGAAATTAAGACTACGTATTTTAATAAATGTTAACTTTTTAGGACCAAAACAAGACATTTAATTCGCAAAGTGTTCATTCGGATGTCAGACCAATGTTAAAACAAAACACATTACAAGAACAGAGCACTTAAACTCACATCTATAGCTATATTACCCTGTATCCGAACCCATCATCTCGGCATGCTAATCTGGAACTCTCACCGCTTCACTAAATCACAACTCATCGTGGGGTTGCTGAACTGTTTCTTTGCTGAAGCTGTTCCAGAGCAATACATAAAAATGACCAGAAGGTGTCACTGTAGAGACGGGTTTCGAATTTTTTTTTTTTTTTCATAAATATTTTTAGGGGTTTTCACATTTATTGACAGGACAGTGGAGATTTACAGACAGGAAAGTGTGGCGAGCAGAAATAGGGAAAGGATCAGCAAAGGACCTCGAGCCAGGAATCAAACTTGGGTCGCCGCGAGCACCTGGGTGCTGTTTTGACGCACTAACCACTAGGCTATTGGCGCAGACGGTTTCGAAATGTTTTGAATCTTCGACTGTTTCAGTGTTTCATGAAGCCTCGCTTTGCCCACCACTAGTTTGTGCAGCATTTTTCTCGTTTCACTTGAATAGCTAGAGAATTAACACCCTCTAGTGGCCTAAATTGCACACTGTACCTTTAAAGGGACCGTTCACCGAATAATGCACATAAGATGTACCATTTACTCTCCATCATGTGGCTTTAAACTTTTATTTAAAGCAAACCTGTAACTTAGACCTACTAAGTTGACAATTATTTTATAATTATACATAGTTCATTTACTTAAGTGTACAATTTTTTTAAAAAGGTAACTAAAGAGCTTTGTCCAGTGCGTATTTAAAAAAAAATCCAAGCCTGAATTTCACAATGCACTGATAAAAAGGAAGGAGGAAACTATCAAACTCATTTTTATCCACAAGCACAGCACACACTAGACCAGAAATAAACCCAAGTATCACATGACGGCGACATTATTAATACCAGGAAGTCTGAAGAATGAGGAACTTCCGTGGACCTTTATTACGTTTAACTTTCGGCCGTCGCAAACCCTCTAGCAAAACATCAGCACATCAGAGACATCTCAAACTTGTTTTATTACATCTTAAATAACAGTACATTTTAATATAGTATCTATGTTGCATCCAGCTTTCTGTGGTACACCGACAGACTGAAATTAAATACAAAAGGTGAGATAGGGAGTGCTGAGATATACAGTTATTAATGAAAAGAGAAAATAAGGGGAATCCATTTTAATTGAACTGCAATTAATCTTTACTGGTGGCAGCACACACAAATACATCACAATTATTGTACATTATCGCAGAGAAAGGAAAAAACAAAAGATTTTGTTTAAAAAAAGAAAAAAAGAAAGAAAAAAAAAAGTCACAACTATTAAAGAAAGTGCATCTGTTTACAGTGGAAAAGGAACAGAAGACTCTGCCATGTCAGATGCCGTTTCAAAACGTTTAAAGAAAAGCCAAGAAGTGATTTCCGATCCAACGTTTAGACTTCGGAAAACCTCAAGCGGGACATTTCGCAAAATTTGGAACAATTTCAGGAAGCATGGCCATGATTTTACAGGTCGTCTGCAGGAAATAAATGTGGTTTCTCCCTCACAGGTGCATAGCTTCGCCAGTTAAAGTAAAGGATGTATGCACAGCATGTCTATAAAAAAAAAAACAAAAAAAAAAAAAACCCACGCTTCAATAGTCACAAATTTCGTAGTTTCGTAATCGGTTTTGCCGTCCCGGTGGAGGAACGTGGGCCTAAAGACGTCAGCGCCTGTTTAAGCAAATTCTACAGCATGCGACTACGTTAATTGATGGCAGATGAAATAAAACGCTTAACTTAAAAAGTTCAGAATAATCATTATTTTCAGACATTGATTTGTACAACATTTCATTCACATAGTAGTAACTGTATTTCCAAGCACAGACAGGGCTATCTGTTCTCTCTCTGGAACTGGGCTAAAAACAAACGAACGAACGAGCGAAAAGGAAAACGTTTTGTTTTGTTTGTTTTTTTCCTTCTTTTCTTTCAAACACCAATCCCGACACCACTGGAAAAAAACAAAACATTACCTGCCCAACCTCCCACTTGCCCAACCAAAACAACCCCACCCCTCCCACAAAACAATCGTAATTAAAGCTAAAAGCTTAAAACAAAACAAAATAACCGAGGAGAAAGTAGAAACGTAAGACTGGAAGATAAGCTAAGGGGTTAGTCTGAACAGTTTTTAATCCAATGAAAGAGAGGATCATATTTTTTGTGTATTTTTCACCTTTTTTTGTACTTTTTTGTGCATTTTCTACATTAAAATTAGCATTCAATGTGATTAACGGCATGTGCTTGGTTAGTTAACGCTTAAAAACGTTAGTCAAGTTTCTTATTGTGCAAACAAAGCTGTGACGAGACTGGAAAGAAACATTAGCTAGGATATAATGCTGCATTCGCGTGCAAGTCGGATACCCATATTTACAACGGCCATTCGCAGATAAATGAAGCGAGTACCTCGGACTCTCAGAAATGGCAAAGTATTTAAAAGAGATATGGCATTTTTATGGCATTTTCTTTTTTCTCAAATGACAAAGGACCAGGATTCACACTGAAAAACAAAAAAAAAGTTAACTAATGCACAGATCATGATTACATTTGTTTTTAGAAAGTCGAGGCTGTTCCTATACGCCCAGCCGATGGGGGAAAAACAGAGGTGAACGCCTTCTGGGGGCCAACAATATGAAAATTAAGCTTTCACAAGAGGGCGCATAAACATTTTTCCTCATTAATGAAAACTACACAACCTCTAGAGCAACCTAGTGCACATTAAAAGAACAAAACGCATGATTGGCATCTTTAAAAACAAAACAAAAAAAGCTGCTCATCCATCCATCCTGGTCTAGTTTCAGCATTTTATACACGACTTCTCATTTTCACATGGTTTTATAACAGGATTAAAAAATTATTTTACTAATCAAGAACCGTATCTAAACAAAAAACAAAACAAAAACAGGCGGGAAGAAGATCTAGAAGATGAACTATCAGGAAGAAAAAAAAAATAATAAGAGTTAAATAATTTGTACAATTACACTCCAACGTTTGCTTTCTAGACACATGGTACATAAGCGTGGGATGATAGTGTTTTGTGTATTCTCTTACAGGGTCACACAGAATGGTCCGAGAGGGAATGCAAGTTATTCATTTGATACCACAGGAATTCTTCATCTTTTTTTTTTTTTTTTTTAAGCTGGGTGATAAAACAAATTGTGCTCTTCTTGGTGTAGGAAAGGCATTGTTTTCCCTTAGAAGTTTTATTTCTTTTCATGGTGGTGTCAGTCAGTTTTATAAGGTGTTTTGTTGTTGACGATGCTGTGAAATTTAACATTCTAAAGTTGGAATGGTCTTCCAGTCAACTTTGGAGTTCAAATGATATCTGTGGAAAGATGGAGAAAACCATCAAGCGGATGTTCAGACATGCCTTAAATGTAAAAATACACGCTTTTAGGTAGAAATACACAAAGATAAATAATAAAAACTTTTCCATTATAAATGTTTTAAATATATGTACATAATAAAATGGAGAAAACAATTAAGCAGAAAATCAGACAGCCTTAAATGTAAAAATACATGATTTTATAAGGTAAATAATAAAGAGCAGTGTTGGGGGGAACTTGGGTTACGTAATATTACTAAGTAACACATTATTTTTTTAAAGAGTAAGTAATAATATTTGGGTGTGAAAATTTAATCTAGGGTACTTTTTTGTTTAATTTATTAGCTTTTAAAAAATAAATTGTTGAATTGAAATTAAAATAGTCACAATGAATCACACAGTCAATGAGAGAATGTGTTCATTATTTTGAACTAGGGTTGTCTCGATACTGGAATTCGGTATTAATTGATATAGAAATTTTATAAATGTCCACGTCCCGCTAACTTTTGTGCGCTGTGGAGCACGTTCTTAAACAGCGCTGATCTGCCAAACGACTGTGATTGGCTGTTTATGGAGTGTAACCATGTATACGGGGAGACTGGAGTGTTTTAAAGCTGTGATTCATCAGCGGATCGCTCGTATGTCAGCTTATAGACAAACCAGCTGATCGACGTGACTTTGAAATGCTCCAGTGTCCCTGTATCTATGTTACACTCAGTAAACAGCGTTGGGAAAGATGGAGAAAACCATCAAGCAGATATTCAGACATGGCTTAAATGTAAAAATACACGATTTTACATATAAATACACAAAAGGTAATAAAAACGTTTCCATTATAAATGTTATAAATACATATACATAATAAAATGGAGAAAACGATTAAGCAGTTAATCAGAGAGCCTTAAACTGTAAAAATACATATTTTAATAAAGGTAAATAATAAAAACCAGTGTTGGGGGTAACGCATTACAAGTAACCGGAGTTATGTAGTAATATTACTTTTCTAAGCAACGAATAAAGTAACGCATCGCTTTTAAAAAATAAATTGATGAATTGAAATTAAAATAGTCACAATGAATCACACAGTCAATGAGAGAATGTGTTCATTATTTTGAACTAGGCTCGTCACAATAATGGAATTCGATACCAATCGATACTGAAACTTAAAAAAATGTCCATGCCCTGCTAACATTTGTGCGCTGTGGAGCACGTTCTTAAACAGCGCTGATTTGCCAAACGACTGTGATTGGCCAAAAAGGTCATTGGTTTACCGAACTCATGGCTGTTTATAGAGTGTAACCATATATACGGGGACACTGGAGCGTTTTAAAGCCGTGATTCATCAGCGGATCGCTCGTATGTCAGCTTATAGACGAACTAGTTGATCGATGTGACTTTAACCACAGATACAGGGACACTGAAGTGTTTCACTCTCAGTAAAGAGCTGTGGGAAAAATGGAGAAAAACAAGCAGATATTCAGACATGCCTTAAATGTAAAAAATACACGATTTTACGTATAAATACACAAAAGGTAAATAAAAACGTTTCCATTGTAATTGCAATTTTACGTATAAATACAGAGGTAAATAAAACGGTTTCTATTATAAACATGCACTGTGGAGCACGTTCTTAGTCAGCGCTGATTTGACACATGACTGTGATTGGCCGTGAAGGTCATTGGTTCATCGAACTCACTGCTGTTCAATAAGTGTAAAAGTCAGCAGAACGCTTGTGTGTCAGCTTAAAGACATGACTTTGAAACGCTCCAGTGTCCCTGTATCTGTGGTTACACGCAGTAAACTGGTGAGTTCAGTGAACTGATGAGTTTCACAGCCAATCAGTCAATTCTGTTGAGCATGTGAACACAATGACAATCCAGCGCTGTTTAAGGACATGCTTCAAATGTTCGCAGGAAGCGGGCGTTTTTAAAACTTCAGTACTGTTTGGTATCGAATTTCAGTATTGTGACAACCCTATTTTGAACGTATCGAAGCAGAAAAGTGGATTGTCTTAAATCGACAGAGATTTTACATAAGACAAAAAGTACAAATGTAGCAAACACATTGCTCTAAACTTTCAATAATCTGCATATACGACATGTACAGCTCTGGGGTCAGGAAGTTCTCAGATAACATTATCTTAAAATATAATTTTATGTGTTTTTTTGTGGTTATACAGTGTGTTGGTAATTGCAGAACTTCTCTATTGAAAAAAGAAAGAGAAAAAAAAAAAAAAAAAAACGAAACGAAAGAGATCAAGCCTCAGCCAGTTAATAAAAAGTA
The DNA here is from genome assembly GCF_903798145.1 of Danio aesculapii. Classification (NCBI taxonomy): domain Eukaryota; kingdom Metazoa; phylum Chordata; class Actinopteri; order Cypriniformes; family Danionidae; genus Danio; species Danio aesculapii. The sequence continues at coordinate 55,963,716 of NC_079440.1, forward strand.
ACGCAAAAGTAACAACACATTACTTACTATAAAAAGTAACACAACTAGATACTTTTTTTGCGAGTTACTCAATATTGTAATGCATTACTTTCAAAAGTAACTTTCCCCAACACCGATAAAGACGTTTCAATCCTATAATATTATAAAAATGTAAATTATGTACATAATAAAATGGAGAAAACGATTAAGCAGATATTCAGATAGCCTTATATAAACCTAAAATACATGATTTTATAAGGTAAATAATAAAGACATTTCAATTACATAAACCATTCTAAATATATGCGTGTATATAAAATGGAAAAAATAATTAAGCAGATATTCAGACAGCCTTTTTTACAGTGGGGAAAATAAATATTGTTGACATGGAATTGAACCAGATTTTGGTAAAAACCCAAACAATACAAACATAAAAATAAAACAAAACAAATCTGAAAATGAGTTGTGTGTAATAACAATGAAATGACACAAGGAGAAAGTGCTAAACTACTGAAATGTATTTAATACTTTATATAAAAGGCTTTTTTAATGATGACAGCTTAAAGATGCTTCTCTATATGTGATTTTTTATGTGATCTGTGGATCTTGTCTATCAAATCTGATCTTTATTATGTATTTTCTATTGGATTTAAGTCAGGTGATTGGCTGGGCCATTCTACAGCTTGGTTTTCTTTCTCTGAAAGCATTTGAGAGTTTCCTTGGCTGCGTTTTGGTTCATTGTCTTGCTGAAATGTCCACCCTGGTTTTATTTTCATCCTACTGCTAATGTAGCAGCTAATATTCATTTACAGTGAAGAAGGGTTGCTGAAGAACTACTGAGAGATTTCAGCTGCTATCTGGGCTTTCACTGCCTTTCTACACCTCCATTTCTTCATGTGTTCAGTACTTTTTGCCCAGTGTCATTTCTTTTCATTACACAACTTCATTTGTAAACTAATTAAATTGGTTTTCCATTCATATATGGATTTCTTTGGTTGTTACCAACATCAGGTAAAAATTTCAAGTCAACAGCATTTTAGAAATATGTTTTCTGAGAAAAATGCTGACGTGTTCAATACTTATTTTCACCCCTGTAAATGTAAAAGTACATCATTTTACAAGGTAAATTAAGACATTTAAATTATAGAACATCAAAAATATTAAAAATAGATGTACACTTAAAAACATTTAGTCAGTTATCACATTTCTAAAATCAATTAAACAAAAAAAAAGGTGTAGAAATCTACTTATTTAAATGGGTTAACTTCATATATTAATATGGTCCAAATATATAAAGAAAATAAACTAAATAGATTTCAATTACATTAAGAAGATTTCAATTAAACAAAAAAAAAAAAGGTGTATAAATCTAATTATTTAAATGGGTGAACTTCATATATTAATATGGTCCAAATATATAAAGAAAATTAACTAAATATATTTCAATTATATTAAGAAGATTTTAATAAATTTACACAGTGTAATTTATGTCATAATTTAATAAATACATTTCTTTAATTTCTCGGCTGTTTCAAATAAACTCCAGGAAAATAAGGTGAAAAACAAAGAAACATTTTTACTAATTTATAGATCTTAAACTCATATTTGTAATTTGAAGTCTGCACATGTACAGCAACTTTATGTGGGGGTAAAAGGTTAAATACGGGAAATTAAAATGTGTGCATTTTCCATATCAGCCTTCTTATCTTGTGGCCAACAACAGCAGGGGCAGCAAAGGACGCATTTAAATCGCATGTAAAACAGAGCATCTATTGTTTGCTTTAAGCTGGTTCTGATGAAAGAGGCTGACTCTTACTGTATCGGACATGTTGCATTGAAAGCACCTTCAGCGTTCAGTTCCAGATCTTGAGGAAACTGTCCCAGGACCCTGTAGCCACTGCCATCCCATCATCGGTGACACCCAGACAGCTTACTCTGTTATCATGACCCGCCAGCACACCTGAAACAGCAGAAGTATCAATAAAACTACATGTCTGGCTACTAGATGACTTAGATACAGTTTAAAATTAATCTACAATTTGAAGTTATTTCTGAACTCTTCTGAAGTCATAATATTGGTATTGTGTGGCCTAAAAATGAGTATAAATATGGCATACTTTTTGCAAGCTGTACAAGACAACATTTTTATTTTTATGTCATCAATGAAACAAAAATTGCTTTACACAAACACATGACTATAAGTTGTAAATTCAGACAAACTAAACAGTTAAGTCGCCTCTAACCTTCCAAGGCAATATCTCAGTTATGCATTCCTTTAAAATAAAAATGAATGCAAAATATAGACATTAAATAAACAAAACGACAAACATTTTAAAGTTGCAATCAAAAACAAATACACTGAAATCACCATTCATCAAAACGTCATATTAATACAAAGCATTACTGGCCCTTATTTTGTAACTTTCAGAAGTTTATAAAGCCGCCTTTCCACTGCACACGACATTCGGACACGACTGTTGGGATACGCCCCCTTGTGGTAGTTGCACAGAATTGTCAGGATTGTCGTGCGCCATGGGAGAGCGGTTGATGATAAATCACAGAAATCTTCTCGATTTATAAACGGTGCTACTCAGACACTTTTCCTCTGTGCCAGATACTATTTTACTCACACTGACTTGCTGTATTCTTTTTGCGTCTCCATTAAAAAAGTGCAGAAGCAACAGCCTTTATTCCCTGTGCGTTTACCATGGTTGAATGTATGAATGCATACTAGAAATGTATAGTAGAGTATAGTATAAAATGTACACTTTTATATATTAGTTTTTATTACTCATTTATGAATAGAATTATATGTGTATTTCTTTTTATCTAGACCTTTTCTGATTCAAAAGTAACAAAAAAAAAAATAATAATAATAATAAAAAAAAAAACCTACTAATACCTCTCATCTCGCGCACAGGGACCACCTGACTGGACAACTGGAATAGATCATATCCTGTCGGCCAGTCGCATTCAGTCTACTCGCAGAAGTTCTAATATTTTAACGGATCAGCAGCTCAAATCGGATCAGATTTTACGGCATACTGAGATGATCAGAACTCCACGCAGTTGCTGGACCACTCTCCATTGGAAATGAATGATTTTCAGTCTGTCGCTTGTCATGTGCAGTTGAAAGGCGGCTTAAGAATAAAATGCTCAGGCCTTTGACCAATTACCTTATTACCATTTAAAATCATGCATCTTTCATCAACAGCACGTGCATGTGTCTGTATGCAAATTAGACAAACCATTGAGGCCTTTTAAAAAGCACAAACCGAACTATATGTAAAACACCACCCCTGCGTGTGTGTGTATACACGTGTTGTGTGACATATTAAGACTTAAACTGGTATAATAACATGAGTAGGACAAGATACTAAAATGAGGTTATTATTAGAAACTATGAAGACAATGTCAAGTTTTTTCAAAAGATTTATAACTGAAAGATGGTTTTCAGAAAGTAAAACACACTGCACACTGTTACCTGTAAGGAGTAGGGTAAGGGCAATAGAAAGACAATGAAACCTATGAAATGTCCTCACAAAAACAAACCTGTGTGTGTGTGTGTCTCCTGTGATAGTAAGTTTTAAAGTAGGTTTATTTAAGGTACAATAGTTGTTCTTTACCATTAACTATGAATTAAGTCTCAATCTCCTAATTTGCTGTTATTAGCAGAACCCTTTTCACATTTCCGGGTTTCTCAGTAGCAGAGGTCATCATATTTGGCTAAACTTAGAGCACAGGGAATGTGAGAGTTCAACAAAATTACTTTACAATCCTATCTGCTGAAATAAAAAATGAAATGCCACGATGGTGTTATCAAGACTTTCAGAAAAAGTAAAAAATTGGTGTAAGACTGATAACGGCTGCCAGAGGAGAGAATAACGTCAAATTTACTGACCTGCTAACAGACACCGCATTACAAACAACTTGCACATGCGGTAACTAATTTTTTTAAATGCAAAGATTAAATATATATATAAAAAATTAAATATTAAAAACTTAAGGACTTAAGTTGCTGATGACCATTAATCGCATCATGTAAAAAGAGTCCATTAAGGTGGTTAAGTATAAGACAGAATTAGGAATGTAGAGTATGCACTTTATAAATACTAATAACTAGTTCTAGTTCAAGTGTTACATTAAGTACTGGTATCGTGTCTCACCAGCGCGGTCGGCCTTTAGGGTGTCCCACACGTTGCAGTTGAAGTCGTCGTAACCGGCGAGCAGCAGGCGGCCACTCTTGGAGAAGGCCACCGAGGTTATACCGCAGATGATGTTGTCGTGAGAGTAAACCATGAGCTCCTGGTCAGCGCGCAGGTCAAACAGACGGCAGGTGGCGTCGTCAGAGCCGGTGGCGAAAGCATTGCCGTTCGGGAAGAACTACAACAGGAGGAATATACAATGTTTGATGGATCTTTTTTTTTTAACGAAACAACATTTAATGCTCACTCCTTAGACAAGTGGTTCTCAATTCCAGTCCTCAGGCCACCCGCCCTGCACATTTTGTATGTCTCTCTTATTGGACTCAAAAGGATCAGTTCATGGATCTATCTGTTAATGAACTGATGATCTGAATCAGGTTTTTTAAGGTAAGGAAGACATATGCTTCTTCTGAAATCACATACCTCCATACTATTCACCTTATTCTCCGCGTACGAGTGGACGCAGCCATTTGAATCATTTTGGCTCGAAACTTCCGGTTTCATTCACTTCCATTTATTTTTAAACGTTAAAAACAGCTCGTTTTGCTGCTTGGTGTTGCAAACTGATATTTTCTTATTATATTATTCTACTTTGTCTGTATTCTAATGCAAACACTTGTTTGTAGAGTAAGTAGTTTGACCGTTTTTTGCTGTTTATTATTTCTAGTCATTTCTCCCATAGGCAACTGAATCGGAAGTTCTAAAACAATCGCAAAAACGCGTGCACTTCCGCATTGAAGAATAAGGTCAATATATTACACTAAAAACAGTATGCGAGAAGTACCCGATTGACTAGGGCCAGATGGAATCTGCGGAGTTTTTTTGCCATTTCAGCGCAGAATTGTGTTAAAAATCTGCGCATTATGCAGAATGATTTTGGGAGTGTCATAACTAAAACCTTAATATATGAAATAAAGTAATACCTTTTTAACTTTTATTGACTGTTTACAATGCAAATCCAATTAGATCCACTTTATTTGGGAAACAAAGCAAGTCTATCATATATCTACTAAACGACAGAAAATATTACTTTACAAACTGTATTGTTATTAAATCATATGAACATTTTCATTTAAGTCAATAATACTACTAAAATAAATTTAAAACTGAATAAATATAAATTTACACAAGTAAATAAAGAGAATCAATGATGGGCTGAAAATCTGCGGAATTCTGCACACGCAGATTCCGTGTGGGCCTACGAAATAAAATTTGTATAAACCGTGTTCTAAGCGTCATCTGAAATTTTAAGTGCAAAATTTCCAGGACTTTCAAGTCAATTTTCATGACCTAATGTTTTATGTAATGTCTACATGTACGTGGTAAATCATCAGAAATGTTTAAATTTATTACAGCATTTCATGACACATGCTAAGGTTTCAATTTATTGTTATATGCATGTAAAACAGATGATGCTTACACAGCACTAATAATGTGAGAGCATGTTTTTGGCCAAGAAAAGAAGCAAAAACAACTAAACCCCATTCCAATATAGAGATATTCGTCAAACAAATTTTAGAGACTATTAATGGTTTGTTATAGTAGTAATAGTAGGTAAACCTACTTCTAATATAAAGCCGCAATCACACTGCACTTTTCACTCTATAAGACTTCCAATTAAAGGCATGCCAATGCGACAGACCAGAAACGCAAGCACGTGCGACAAGTTTCGCATTTCACTGCATTCGAAAGTTCAAGCTTGGTCAATTCTTACCTGTGTAATCACATCAGGTGATTGCATTAGACCAATATAAGATCATTTTAAATAACAAATCGGAGCAATCGCTCACTTTTATTAATGTCTAATCATATTGTTGAAACCCGCACCTTTTCTCAGTGCTGTGTGACAGAATTTTGAAAGCACAAGCTCTAGTGTGACCGCAGCTTAAGTTGCTTTGGACAAAAATGTCTGCTAAATGACTAAATGCAAATGTAATTTCCATAAATTTGCCAAAACATTGTGGGTTTTTCTGTTTTTCCAAGCCTGGAAAACGGCATGTCAAAATTTCATGACTTTTCCAGGTTTTCCATGACCGTATGAACCCTGTTAGAAGCTTTTGCAACTCTTTATGAGCATATCTTTTTTCCTTCTTTTGATTATGATAATTAGACAAAATCATGAGTGTGTTTTGGTGCTGGACCTGGCTAGTTTAGGCCTGACACTGCTAGAGACAAATAAATATAACCCCAAAACCACAGCAGGTTGTGACAAATGCCTGTCTATGAATCAAGGACAACTTAATTCAAATAATTAGTTCGAAACGGCTGATTCATTTAGAAAAGAAACAAGACTGTCATTATAAACGGATCAATTGAATCACTAGCTCAAATGATTCACTTAAAACCAAACACTGCACTTATTTTTTTGCAACTATTTTTGATGACAACCCAGCAAAAACTGAACTCTTTTATTTTAAGTGTACTAACACTAGATTTGTGTTTAACTTAATTAGTTCATCTGTAATAAAACTAATGAGAATCTGCATTCTTGCTAGCCTGACACTACTGTAAATAGCATAAACACACACACAACAACTCAAACAAGGTATTTTTGCATGAATTGAAGTGTCCTAACTGCATACGACTAGTCTTCATCCTGCAATGCATGTTAATGGATTGGACATGGGTCTTGCTCACATATAATAATAAAAATATTATTTTAGTATTATAGCATCCATTGTTTTACAAGATATTACATCACACATACCTAGCTCCCTTACATTTCACTCCAAAACCTCAAATCAGTCTTAAAGTAGCACACCAAATGCACTTATGTGTTTTTTAAAATAATAATTATTATATATTTAATGTTCTCTTAGGCCGGATTAGACAAACTGTTTAGTCGCTGTTTGTTTGGCATGTGTGTTTTAATCTTGTTTGATAGTAAAATGGACACTCACACAGATGGCGTTGATGTCAGACTCATGGCCGGTGAAGGTCTGTCTGCACATGCCCTCGCGGATGTCCCAGAGTTTAGCGGAGGCGTCGCAGGCCCCGGACACAAACAGCCTGGTGTCTGGAGCCAGAGACAGACTCATCACATCTCCAGTGTGACCCGCAAACGTGGTCGTCTGCTGACCGGTCTCAATGTCCCAGAGAGCACTGCGGGGCACATCAAAGCATCCACATTTAGGCCATTTTCACAACTGTAGATCGACTGGTTTGACTGGCTTTTCTTATTGGTATTTAATATGACCATACATAGTAGTATATAATACAGAATAAGAAATATTTCAGACTGTCTTAGTTTTCTTATTTTCCCAATATCCCCTTACAATAAAACCGTATTAATTAAAAACAAACATATCCTCTGAGACAGAAAAAAAATTGAGCATTTTTACTAATAAAACAGCAAATAAGAGTAAAAAAAGAACAGAATAAGCCTCCGATTTAGTCTAAAACAGGATTTTAGGTCTTGTAAAAAGATTTGAGAGATCCTGCAAGTAAAAATATAAGACCAAAATATGCCATATCTATCATATTGGGCCTGATTACACCGGGTCAATTCAAGTGTTTTTTTCTGATCGTATAGCTATCTGACTTCTGAAAACGTTTAACGGGTCTTCGTTAAATGGATATGATCACAATCTTCAAATCTCATGCTATATGCAAATTTAACCAAGTTACCTCGACTAAATCATAAGATATCGTATTTTATTTAATTATTAATATTATTATTTACAGATAGGCAAGTTATACATCTTATTTGGCATTCAAATTATTTCATATGCAGGCTGCAAAACATCATTACAACAACAACATAATATTATTATAAGCATATTGTTATAACACAGGCTCCTTACTGTCATTTTGACAAAATAATGCATCAATTTTTGCCATAAAGATACATCAAACAAAACTGTAAAGGGTTTTAATTCATTTGTGTATTTTTTAATTAATTGGTGTAAATAGGCCCATTGATTAAACACATCTTTGTCTATTGAGATCCTGCTCATCTATAACAAATATTCTGAGCAAGAATTACAGCTTTCCATGAGACAGTTGTTTTGAAATATGTTCATCTGACACAAATGTATTTGAGACATTTCATCTTGTATTTGCTCCAGGTTAACCCACGAATCATTCTGTGAGGGATTAGCAAAACAAACACTGCTGCTCTTTATGCATACCTCATGTTAAAACTCATGAAACACTATGATAAATCCCTGACTGATGGTCCATTTGGTCAGATCTTCCCACATCAGATTCTCACCACAATAAAACGTCAAGCATGTCTGATGTTCAAAAATGCCGTAATGAACCAAAATAAATGAGAAATCCAGCATTTAATAAAAATCTAAATGTTGTTGAAGTGACCCAAAAATCTGCTTTATGAGTTTTTTTCTTCTGCTGAAATAAACAAAAAATAAAACAAACACATTTTTGTAGAATGCCGATTGCTGGGATCCATTGACTTTTATAGTATTTTTGTTTCCTACTATGGAACTCAATGAATCCCAAAACCCAGCATTTTTCAAAATATCTTCTTTTGTGTTCCAAAGAAAGAAACTCAAGTAGGTTATAAATAACTGATTGCAAAATTGTGGCATTAAGTTCATTTTTTGGGTGAACCATCACTATAAAAATATTTCAGAAATATTTACATTGCATTAATGCTAACAAACAACTTTTGACAGAAAATTTTATTGAAAAATAAATATTTTATACATAATTTTATGCATAATAATTTTATGACGATTCAGATTGGTCAGATAGTTTGAATAAAATATTAGAATTTAAGTACTTGAAATTAAAATGTTCTCCATTATTTAAAATATAACACATATCCTAATATTGATATTAATACTACACTCAAAATATGTACATTTTGCTGCTTGTTGAAACTACTTATTTAAAATTAGGGATGATTAGAAATCGGGCCCGATCATGCGGTTTCAGACTCGATCGGAATCGGACGTTACCTCCCGATCAGGACTTGAATATATATTCTCGTGATTTTTTAACACATCTATTAGACATGCGGTGGCACAGAAACAGCAACACGTACGGCATGACATCACTTTGTCGTAGAGACGCTATTGGTTAAATGCTAAGAAACAGCTTGAAAGGGAAAGCGCGAGTATGTCTGCGGTTTGGAGTTATTATAAAATTGATGTCGACAACATTGCCATAGCAAACTGAGACATGTAAACTTGGGATTGCCTGCTGGGTATTTATAAGCAAAGGTGCTGTTTGTTTTTATATTAGATTATTATATATATATTTACTGCTGCACTCAAGTCCAAAAGTGAAGAATTGGTGTCATTTATTTCTTGATTGTTCAAGCTATGTCACAGAAGTGCAGTTTGTTAACACAATAGTTGAATGTTAAAATAAGCTGAATTAACTAAAAAATGTTTATTAAAAAAAATCATGTTTTTTCGCTTATTTATTCTTTTTTTTAATGTATTATAGAAGTATCGGACGTGTTTCAGTAGATACTCAAAATCAAATAACACTGACTCGAGGGCAAAAAAAACTAATTGGGCTATCCTCAATTAAATTTATTTATTTAAATTTAAACTCATTTGTTTTGTGTTCAATCTGTAAAAAAATTAAGTTAACTTGATCAGTTTGTGTTAGGAAAACATGGGGAGTGTGTGGAAGCCAGCATATTTTACAGTGTAAAACTGGAGATGCACTTCCTCTCACTCACCAGGTGGTGTCGCCAGAACTTGTCACAATCTGGTTGTCATCAAGGAAGCGGCAGCAAGAGAGGTATCCTGTAGATGAGAGCAAACTTAACACACACCTCCAAACAAACAAAAATTTCTCACAATATCTAAAGAAATGAATTATGTTTCGCTTAAATGCAAAATAACCGTGAATAAACAAGTTGTCATTGCATGAGGATGGTAACTAATAAACTAATAACAATTTCAAGATAAAAATGTCATGAAGTTCAAAATTTGATATTTTACACACCCTAAAACAGCTGTATATAAACATAAAATATTGTTTTGCTATTCATGACTTGATTTAAGGGTGAGAAATAACCCAGTCTTCAACCATAAACAATTAAAAGAGAATGAAAGTGCATTATGTAAATCGCTGCTGTCCTCATTAAGGTCAATCAGATGAGACCTGTTTAAAAGGGTACAAAACACCAGCGCAGATTCGCTGAGTAATTACAGCTCTGCCAAACACCAAACTCTGTGTACGTCCACAAGCGCCAGGAATAAAGTGTGCATTGAGAGCGTTTATGAAGGACTGGTCCAGTACCTGTGTGTCCGGCCAGCTCACGACTGACGCGCACGTTCCCCTCACGAGTCTTGAGGCTGTAGATGGAGCAGATGTTGTCCAGGCCTCCGCAAGCGACGTAATTCCCTGAAGGAGCGTAGGCACAGGTCATCACCCAGGAGGAGCGCAGAGGAATGGCGTGGACCTGAAATACAACACAACTATGATGAAGAGCAAAAAATATGCAGCAAAGAAAACTACATTCATACAGCTCATAATCAGTGTCAAGATCACTTCCTGTTAGAGAAAAAAAGTGCACGGTATTTAATGAAACTAGATGTCTACATACATGCTAGCCAAAGATATTTTGCAAACAAGTTTCTCTCAAGGTGTTATTTTCACTTTCAGCCAGGACAAGCAACAAGGTTTAACAGTTTTCCTTTTAGTTCATTTGAGCAGTATTAGCAGTTTTCACACAGTGATAATAGTAAATATCTGGAAAATTTCCAGAACAACCTGTAAAATAAAATTGGTGCCGTTCACCCAGACAAGGTCATATCAAACTTTTTCCACAAAGGACCATTCTCATGTCCATTTGAAAATACTGGTAAATTCTGACATTATCAACCAAAACTGACCTCTAAATGGCTGTGCTTTTAGTAAACATGACGTTTTAGATGTACAGTTGAAGTCAGATTTATTAGGCCTCCTGAATTAGGGCGTGCTCACACTAGGTATAGCTGCCTTGAGGGTTCTGAATGCAAATGCATTAATAAAATAAAAAATACATTTCTTTTATTTTTGCCATCATGACAGTACATAATATTTGACTAGATATTTTAAGATGCTAGTAATTAGCTTAAAGGTGACATTTAAAGGGCACCTATGTTAGCCCTTTTTTCAGATTTAATATAAGTGTTTTGCGTCTCCAGAATGTTTCTGTAAAGTTTCAGCTCAAAACACCCATCAGATTATTTATTATAGCTTTTATTAAATTCCTATTTATACAATTTTTCACTGGGTGGCGGTTTTGGTGTACTACGGGGCTAGTTCTCCCCGCCCACCGTTTCTACGTGCCTTAATCTCCTCCCTTGATGATCCTAGCGAACTGAACAGATCTTTTATTCCTGGTTGCTTTGCACAAGTCTGGTCCTGTTGATATGATTATACATGTGACTACCGGGACATGTTAATACGTGCAGCTGTCAATCAATTCGGTGGGCGGGGGGACCGCACTCCTACGTAAAGTTGCGGTCGATCTGAAAACCGCTCCAATTGGTCCACCGTTTTTATGTTGCTAAATTGAAAAAAAAAGACTGGGTGTGTTTATATCACCCCAATATAATGGTCTATACACTATACATGCACATTTGTCCGTCCAAACAGCTTGAAAAGTAGATTTTTCACCATAGGTGCCCTTTAAAGGCTTAACTAGGTTAATTAGACAAGCCATTGTGTAATGCTGGTTTGTTCGGTAGACAAAAAATATATTGCTTAAGGGGGCTAATAATATTGACCTTAATGTTAAAAAAAAATAAAAACTGCTAGCCAAAATTAAACAAACTAATATCTCCAGAAGAAAAAATATTATAGGTAATACTGTGAAAAATGTCTTGCTCTGTTAAAAACATCATTAGGGAAATATTTGAAAAATTTCACAAGAGGGTGAATCATTTTTACGTCAACTGTATGTGTGATGGCAGTAAGACCAACACATACGAATTCACTCATAAGTTAAGGCTGATTTATACTTCTGTGTCAAACACGCATGTATGGTCCAACACGTCGCAGCATGTAGCGCAAGCTCTGTGATTGGTCAGCTTGGTAGCTGTGATGAGTGTGGGTGGTGCTGAGAGCCGCAAGCTCAATGGAGCGAGTATTTCCAAGTGTCGAGTCCTGTGAAGGAGCTCCAGATTGGTTTTGTGTTTACCGTATGATTAAAGACGTTGCACGCCTGCAGGTTCTCGTCTCTGAATAAGTTAGTTTAAGCTACTTGTACATTAAGGCCCTGTTTACACTAATACATTTTAGGGTTAAAACAGCGTTTTAGAATGAAAAACGATCCACGTCCACACTGCTGTTTCTGAACAAATCTCTGTCCACACTACACAGCTGAAAACGCACATCAGGTGACCACACACACACTCTGGCCTGCACTGCAGCGATGAGAGCTGTGCACATCGGATTGTTCATCAAGGATCTACCACTGGATCTAATCTCACTATGTTTGTTAAACGTGACATTTAATTCATCTTGTTGTCTATATCTAACGACGTATTCCCGACTTTGTTCTTTTGAATCTATTATTTGTTGTCAGATAACGTGTTTTGGCCGAGCGCAAAGATAAGTTAATATATTATGTTATATAACTGCGTACACTGATTCTGCACACTCGACTGATTGCTTGCCTTTATGCCCTATAATGTATAAACGTATTGTACGTTATATTTTTATAAAGGCCATTATTGATTATTCAGTGAAAGAGAAAGGGTACGTTTCGTATTTTCAATAAAAATGAAAGGAGGCAGTTCTGTTATAGGCTCCGTTTGTTACAAATATGCAAACAGTGAAGATGACGGTCATATAAATATGCAACTGCATGACACCTCAACATCATTGGTGTCTGTTAAGTTGCTAATATGAAAATGAAAATAGGCAGTTCCTCATATCATGTTTTCATTTTATTGTTAAGAAAGTGAAACAACGTGGCCAGGGTGGTGTAAATGAGGTTATACAGTACACTGTTCCCTGAAGATTTACCCGACGTGTCCTCAGGAGTTTGTTTTCCACATCAAACTTGTGAAGTCTGAACTTACAAGGAGAACGCAAGACTGAACTTTGAGTAGGCTAAAGCCCAAATCAGACAGGCGAATGTCTGCAACCACGCCTCCGTTTTCAGAGGTCTCCCTTTTCCCCCTATCCACACCAACACGGAGCAGCAGCGTTTCAAAACAAAAACGGCCTCTTTAGCGTTCCCAAAAAGCTGGGATGGATGGCGTAACCATAGCAAAACGTATGCGTTTTAAAACTAAAACGTATTAGTGTAAACAGGGCCTAAGGAAGCATTCAGGAAAAGAACACACACAAAGAAACTCGACACAAAGAAACATAAAAACCTACTGCCAGCTAGCGTTTCAGAAGTGTTATTGCAGATCAATAGAAACAGCATGCAGAAGTATTAATGCACGACTAGGCGTAATGCTAGTGCCGTGGGTCATGCAATCACTCGACACAGAAGTATAAATCAGCCTTCAATATTCACCAATAATTTGAATGTTTTCATATAATTAGTACAAGATATTTATATTAAGAGTCTTAACACAATTTTTTAACTCGTGCAATTAAAGATAAGTGGTTTATAGTGAACATCCATAATTGCTTTTGTTTTATACTTACATTTTTTTTATTTCTGTGCAATGTTGCATGTTTTTTTTAATACAGTGTGTAATTACATGTCAAAACACATGATGACAAATCAAATAATTCCATACCTTATTTGTGGTATAACTGTCCCAAATAATGAGTTTTCCATCCTGGGAAGCACTGACAAGCAGCCTACACAGAGAACACAAGAAAACAGCTGAGAGAAGTAGGTTTACGGACGCAAAAACCAATCAGAAGAACTGTCTCCTAGCACAATCTTAAACTATTCCCAGCACAATGTCCCCCCCCAAAAAATGGAAACAACATTATGGATTTTTCCTAGCTGTAGCTATAATAGTAACAACATGCTTAGTCATAACACCTACTTACAACCATCATTTACCACCCACACAAACACAATAAAAGAATATGATTCAATGTGATAGGGATTGCATGGAGTGGCCACCACAAGAGCCGTGAACCCATCCACCTCCACTGCGAAAGGGAAACCCCTCAGTGCATCTCAGCATGATGTAGAAAGATGTTTTACACACTGTAAAAGGTCAGGCAGTCATGCAAATAACGTGGAGTTTTTTTTTCCCAAAGCATGCCGTACCTAGAATCGGTGCCCCAGTGCATGGCGTAGATTTTAGCCAAATGCCCTCGCAGTGTTCTTCTTGTGCGCATCTGGATTCGGCCAACAGGGTCGATGTTGGCTGTGATCTGAAAGCACATGCGCAAATTAATAACACATTAAACACAAATGTTCATGTACAAATGGCACTGTTAGAAACATTCAACTAATTACTTCAATTTGAGTTTAGAATAACAAAAATAGATGGTTACCTGTGATAGTGTGGCATCTGCACAAGCTTTCCTTGCATCCTACGAAAAAAAAAAAGCAGCAGAAAACAGATTCAGACACTGTGTGTGAGGGTATTATTTAATGATTAAGTAATATACAAAACATTTAGCCATCATGATTTGGCTATGATAATACATGCCACACTAGATTACGTCATTGACTTCTTGCTCATATAGAGATTCCTAATTTGTAGCATTATTATGATTGATTTAATCATTGACTGATTGATTTTGACTATAAGGTTAAATATTTGACACACATTATGTGATTTTAGACTAAAACAGAGAAAAAAACATAGAATTGGTAAACAAACAAACACATGTCTGGCTACGGTGATATGCAAAGCATCTCGATGGAGATGGTATCTGCTACTTTCTGGGACATGGTGAGTAATGAGAACAGTACAGTTACAGTAAAAGTATTTCCTGCAGTGCGTAAACTATGTAAATAACCACCCTCTGTATTTAAATGTCTTTTGCTTATGGAAATATTCTTGAGTAACAAGATACTACCAGGTAATAAGGTAGAGAAAGACAAAAATAAACATAAGACTCTTGCACGCATGTGTATTTGCGACTGTTTTTGAAGCAGGTCTAGTTGATAAAACCCAAGTGTTAAAGATTCTACCAACATAAGACGTGATCAGCAAATGGTAAAAAAAAAAGGAAAAGAGGTCACAGCCTGCATTAATCTGCATCTAAAAATACTATTTGATTATGTATGATTGTACAGTTATTGTACATTTACATTTATGCATTTAAAACTTTAAAATAAGGAGCAAGTAAACCAGTTTGTATGGTTTCAAGTAGTCACGATTACCAAAGTACTGAAGGTTTTAAAAACATCCATCTTTCACTAACATTTGAGCGCGTTCTTAAACAGCGATGATTTGCCAATGTGTTCAAATGCTCATCAGAACTGTCTGTGATTGGCCGTGAAGGTCATCAGTTCACCGAACTCACCGGTGTTTACTCAGTTTAAGTACAGATACAAGGACACTGGAGTGTTTTAAAGCCACGAAGAGCAGTCGATTCATCTACAGATCGCACATATGTCAGCTTATAAACAGACCAGCTGATCTTCTCAGCTTTAAAATGCTCCAGTGTCCCTGTATCAGTAGTTAGACTCAGTAAACAGCTGTGAGTATTGTTGTTGTGATACCATTAAATCATCTTACGATACTATACCAGCTGAAGTATCACGATACCTAGTATTGCGATACTGTAATTCATAACTCAAATTATAAAGAAAATTGTCAGAAATAGTATATTTTACATGTTATAATAGCTTGAATTGAATTCATAATTCCCTTATTATTGAAAAAGGTCTTATTTGCACTATTATTTGTATAATTACCTCACTTCACCTAAGATTTACTCATTCTTTTTGTTTATTTTGTAGATAACTGGCCAAAAAATACATTAAAATAAAGATACAAATTATAACAAAAGAATGTTACAAAAAGAGCATTTTTCCAACAAAATTAGGCTATATGAAGTGCTCAAAAATTGTTTACATTTTTCCTGTTGCTATTTTGGGTTTGTCTTATCAGGTAACAAAGTAATTAAAAATTTAAGAGATTGTTGTAGTTACTAAATCATTGACAGGAGCAGAAATGAACTGATTCAGGTGTGCGTTTGAAACGCCAGAAAAGGTACAACCTTAAAGGGCTCCACAGACTATTAAAATAAAATGGACTATTGTTGCACAAACATGAGCATTTTAGTGACTTTTCCACATGCAACATTATCTATTGTAAATAGACCGCTAATGATGATACTACCGTTTACAAACTACAGTGGCACCGGCATTATTTTGGAGCCATAGTATAGTAGTATTGCGATACTACCATAGTCTCGCAATACTACCATAGTTCCGGTAAACCGTGCAACCCTAGCGGTGAGTACAGTGAACTTATGACCTTCACGGCCAATTACAGTCATTTCTGCTGAGCATGTGCTGAACAGCACTTAAATGTTAGTGGGAAATTGACCTTTTTAAAATTTTAGTACCGACTGGTACCGAATTCCAGTATCGTGACAATACTAGTTTCAAGTTAAACATGTAAAATTGGAATGGCCTTAAATTTATTAAAGACATTTAGCAATTTTAGTCTACTGATTATTACAATAGCCTTGTTGCGGCATTACTATGTTCCTGTAGGAACCATACATTTGCAACTTCTGCCAAGGTGTAGCTTTTTCCAAATTTTGAAGCACAAATTTACACATTTACAGTCACAAACTGATGGGATGAGAAAATACAAAATTATTATTCCTGTGAAGAAAAAAAACACAGATCTCTGATGAACATAAACATGATTTTAATAATCTTTTAATTGAAAATAATGTCATGTGATAAACTGAATAATAAGCGGATATTTTGGCCATTATCCTGTGTATTAAAACTGGTATCAACCTGGCAAATCTGTCATCCATTAAGATTCAGAATTGATATTTTCAAACTGGGATCATACCATTAATGTCATTTTACCAAAATTATATTCATTGTGCTACAGATATGGCTTTGGGATGCAGTCGAGTTTAATATCAGAGAGGTGCTCACTCTGATCTGGTTCTTCAGCTGCTCAGCCTCCTGGCGTAACTGGTCCAGTTCACTCATTTTCCTCTTCTAAAGCTCTGCCTCTCTCCTACTGCCGGGACACGTTCTGATCTGCAACACAGAAAGAGACAGAAGAAACATTTAGGATCTAATCCAGATCAATGCACAGATTGAAAAAAAGACATCGGACCATTTTTAGATGATAAACTAACAAAAGTTTGAACTTAAATGTGGATTTTGTTTTAAGAATATAAACCATGCAAGCATCAGATACTGAAACGCCCATAATGCTCACCAAACAGAAGGAATAATCACTGCATTTAGCATGCAGTGTACCACTGGTTAATGGACTGGCCAGTGGATTGTTTATCAATACATGAGGGTGTAAAGCCAAGATTCCCTCCCCAACCACCACATTAGCTACTGAAAGCAACTAAAGGACCATTTCCTCTTGCGGTGAGAGGAGTTGTTGCTCCCTAATGAAAAATGCAGAAGTAAAGGGAACAACAGCACAAGCCGTGATTCTGTTTTTTTATTATGACAATATTTAGCAAGATTAAAAAAATAATAATAATAATAATTATATATATACATATACACACACATCCTAAATTCTAAAATGCCATTTTAAACCATCTTAAAGTGGCATATTACGAGACTAACAGGATATTCAAAGAGAATATAGGGCAGGACTCGATTTTACCCATTGGGAATTGATTGGATGATGAAAACTGGGCGCTACACTCAAGAATGGGGTCATGTGGTTGGAGGGAGGGGCTGAAAAAAATTAGGGGGGCTTGATGACATCAGCTAAAAGGGAAAAGGTCATTTCAAAGGTGGAGCATTTACAAAAGTCGATGTGAATTAGTAACATTAAACTGAGAATTTCATTTTACTCAAAAGGCCAATGGCAACTGAGGGCTAGAATTAAAGTTTAAACTGCTGACCAAGGTAGCCAGCAACTATTTTTTGGTCTAATCAAAGTGCTGCTTTCCCATGCTGATTCCAAACAGCGATTCCTTTATAAAAATAACCCAACGCACTGTGAAACCCTTAAAGCCTGTCCATTTTAATCTTGATTTAGCGCAAACACACTCGACCGACAACAGCAAGTACTTCTAGGCCAGCTCTCATCCTATTAGCGTTCCCATCCCACAGCCGTGTTTTCACACCTCTCTCGCTCTCTCTCCACAGTGTCATTGACATAATCCTGGGACACGCTTGATTCAGCTCCTTCAGGCAAATCCAGTTAAGACACACCGGGGACACTGATCGGAAGAGCAGCACCTATCCTGCTGACCCAAATCCTTCATGCGCTCAGACAAACGGCTGATGAAAGCAGCTGTTTTAATGGGCCATCGGAGTGTGCGCATTTAACGCTGGAGAAAGGCAGCTAATGACGGGATTAATTTTAGAGATAGGTGAAGAGCGAGGAAAGGATCTGCAAGAATGCAATGACGAACAGCAAACACTTCAAGTTTGATGCATGCATTGTGCAACGTGCACACACAGCCAAGAATTCTGCATTATACTGAGGTTCTAAAAATATATTGAGGAAGATTTGGATGAGCAGCTAGGGCCAAGTTGCATTCAAGGGCATTTATTGATTGTACTTTGTGCTGGAGCATGCAAAGCTAGAACATCAGAAATTCCACTTTTTATATGCAGAAATATTCATTTAAAATTGTTTTTGACAGGCAATTCAATAACTAGATCTAACCAGCTTTTAAAAAACCTGCCACTTTGCATTGTCTTCTCATGTACTACAAAAACATATGAGAATTGGCCATTCTAGGCCATCATCATATGACCTACTTTAAAAAGGAGTCAAGAAAAATGACTTTTAATTCAAATATAGAACAATTTGCAGCTGCACGATATCTTGATTCTCAAGCACCTATCATCTTTTCCGTTAGACTGATCTCAGTTGTTGATTTGAGCAAGATGAATGAAGGTTCAAGCTCAAAGAACATCATCAAGGCCAGGAAAGGAGAAAGGATGAAGAAACAATGACAATCACAACCTTTGTCGAGCTTTACGGGTCAGCTGAGGACTGTGAAGCAATTAGCAATACTTCTGAGTGATATTAGCACTATATAAGAGGGAAGCCACACATATGCTTGTAACTCCCAGATGTCTGTGGTCAGGCAATCTAACTGGAGCACTACAAATTTGGTTGGATCCATTTCCTGTAATTGCCATTGGCCTCTGGTGCATTATGCCATGTCCTAATTGTGAAATCAATGGCTCCATGTTTGAAAAGTGAACGTTAACTGCATAAATGAACTAAGCTAACACCATATTGGAAGAAAACAAACATTTTGGAGTGTTTTCATGAACACAGCCCAATGAAAAGATCAAGCATCCAATGAAGGTGGTTTTCTTGGCGATCAAAACATTACAAATGTTAAGAAATTCACATGCATGGCAAACACCACAGAAATCGATAAAGAATGGTAACAAGGAAACAAACGTAAAATTTAACAAGTCTAAAAACACGCTCTAAATCTCAGCGATAAAATATTGAAAGTATGCTAAAGACAACGAGCACATCTATTTCCTGCTATATGCAGAGACATTCTCAAGATGGCCCAAACCTTACAAGTTCCTCAAAGTTTCAGGTTATACTTCAAATTTCTTACCTTATGCGGCTCACACAAGGCTCCTTGTGTTTGACAGCTAGAAAATGTTTCGCCTGGTCAATGTCTTATCCTTTCCTATACTATTGCCTGTTCCTGATTGGCTGACCTCTTAAATGGACCCGTATCAAGACAATACGCCTAAGTCCTCTAATCTTGCTGATCAAAATGACATGGTTGCAAAAGGTAAGTCCCTCACCTCACCTTCAGTTCTCTTTTAACAGCGAAACCCAAGATGAAAATATCAAAATTAAAATTATAGTTGTAAAAAAAGTTGACAATTAAGTCGCCAATTCAAAAGTACAATTAGTATTTGGATTTTTTAAAGGGAAAATAAATGTATATAAAGAATATAGAACTTTAATAATAAAAAATCATGTTTACACAACATTAATTGTAGAGATTTCCAATTTCAAACAATCAGCATCAATATTAGCCTAATGCCAATAACCTCCCAGCCCAAAAATATGTATTTGCTTATGTCTGAAAACAAGAAAGGCTACAACTTTAGCTTTAAAAAAATCCCTTGCCATTGTACATGATCAAAAAAACTAATATGACCACTCCAAATATTTTTAGAAATACACACTACACAAACCCTACGACTTGAACTCCAAAGTTAAATGCCTCCAAAAGTAACCTATTCAGACTGATGCACATAAAAAAGGATAAATAAATAATAAAAACCAACAGTTGATGACCAATTCTCACATATTATTATTTAAAACCTGGAAAAAAAACAACATTACTTAATTACAGTATTAGCTTAATCATCCTGTTATAAAAACCACTTTGACAATGACAGATTACGATATGGCCATCAATTTATACAAACCTAGACTTTAGCAATGTAGTTCAGTGTTCAAAATCAAGAGCAGGGCTCGCACTTTGTCGAAATGAAACTTCATTATGCATAAATACTGAATACGCTGTGCCAAAGGCCAGATGCAAAGATAGCACAAAAGCAAAGTCGAATGGCTAAATGCAGTAAGGCATCAACATATGTGCAAGCAGAGCTCAATCTCACCCTCTCAACAAACACTTGATCAGAGTCAGCTGACTGCAGGACAAAAAGAGAGCTGTAAGAAATGGCCTAAAGGTGCCACAGACTGCGTATTCTCAGGTCACTTTAGGGCAACTCCTTCTTAGATCCTTTTAGAAAACATTTATTTTAACAAAGCCTTTTCTCTTGCTGATCTGAACACATTTAAAACGAGTCATTCGACGAACTTTATTCCATCAACATGAATTACTCCGAATGTTGAGGACGATGCGGCTTATTAGGCATTAACAAAAGAAAAATAAAATGCATATCGCTAAAGCTGGATCATAGAAAAGACAGTAACCAGCACTATCACTATCCAAGCCTGTAATCCTAAAAGCTAAAATCCACGTACAGTAAATCTATAATCCCTCTCAGCGTCACCCATGGAAAAACAGCTGTCCAGAGCTGGGTTTGCAGTCCAAGAATTTGTGGTAGTGTTTCAGGGGAGCTTAACCTCTGTATTATATTTACTACACTTTTTATTATTTATGCTAGACCAACTTATAGCTATCATTCATGCAAATAAAGTTGACTTTAAACACAAATAAATATTTTTGGAGGGGGTGAAAACTTAAAAATAATACAAATGAGCAATTCCAGCATTATGCGTGTGCAAATCTGCAGTAAAAACTCCAAACTTAAATTCACAAAGAAACCATATGTTCACATTATATTGAAAAATCTGTTTAGATTTTCCCAAACAACTAACCACAGGGTTATGGGATCAGAAAAATATCAATCTGTAAACATTTTTTATATTTTAAATGAGGGAAATAAACATGTGTTATGGATGTGATGAAAAAAAGTCAGCGAATTTACAGTATAGGCATGTGCCGGTATAAGATTCTGACGGTGTGATAACCTTAGATTTAAATATCACGGTTTCACGGTATTGAGATTACTGCTCTAAAATAAGTTCTTTTTAAATGTCTGGGTAAAAAACAAAACCTTTTCCCCTTTGTACACAATATATTTTAATTTGGGAAACATTTAAAATATTTTAAAACAGTAAACATGTACGGCTGAAAAATTCAAATGAATTATTGACTTCTGCTGTCGTTTCGAAAACACAGATCTTTTTTTACAATTTAAAATGGCATCTTTTGAGATCTTTTCTGCGGGAGATACTGTTGTCCTAAAAACAAAAAAACGATGTAAAAAAAAAAAAAAAAGGAGTGGTATAGCAGAAAATTTTGACGGATTTAAAACCTTGACTTTTCCAAACCGCGGTATACCTTGAACACGGTTATCGTCCCATGCCTATTACAGTATACAACATACTTTGTAGAAATTCTGTGAATTAAACTGCACAACCCAAAAGAAACAATACTAATCAAAAGGATAAGAGTTGTCTCTCTATAGAACAAAAATGATTGATTTTATTTTACATTTATGAGGTAAAAGATTTGTTATGGACGTGACAGATGTGAAATTTGCACTAGTGTGACTTTGCTAAATCAATTCTAATAGTTTGAAAACATTGATGGAGACATTAGAGTAGTTTAAGTAATGTAAAATACTTGCTTACACCAAAAATGTAGAAACGGTTTCGTTATTTTGGTTGAAGCTTAATTTTCATGGCAAGGCTGACATTTGAATGGAATTGCGCAAACCTCAACATTCTGACATCAAAATAACTGCAAACCAAATGGGCGATGCTGTGAAAATAAAAAAAGGATATTCAGAAATTACATTATCTGAATAGATTTCAATTATTCCATCATAGTTATGCACATTTCAGCTTCTATGGTGCTCAATAGGCATGGTATATGATTCTGACGGTATGATAACCTTGGATAAAAATATCGCAAATTCACGGTATCATGGTATTGTGATTACTGCTCTAAAATGTATTCTTTTTGAATGTCTGGGTATAAAAATACACCCCCCCCCCCCACCCTCCTTTAAACACAATAACATGTATAATACTTTGCAACAGTTAACATGTCAGGCTAATTAATTCAAATGAATCATTGACTTCTGCTGT
The DNA here is from genome assembly GCF_903798145.1 of Danio aesculapii. Lineage (NCBI taxonomy): Eukaryota > Metazoa > Chordata > Actinopteri > Cypriniformes > Danionidae > Danio > Danio aesculapii. The sequence continues at coordinate 55,986,541 of NC_079440.1, forward strand.
CCCCCATTCGGTACAAAAACACAGATTTCTTTACAATTTAAGATGACATCTTTGGATATCTTTTCTGCTGGAGATACTGTTGTCCTAAAAAAAAACTTTTTAAAATATATATAAATAAAAAGTCTTACACAGAAAACCGTACCTTAGGAACAATATAGTAGATAATTTGTGCGATTTTAAAATCTTGACTTTTCCAAACCACAATATACCTTGAAAACGGTGATCGTCCCATGCCTAGTGCCCAATGAGAATCAATCTGATGTTTTTAAAATTGCAAAAATGCATGTGTATCAATGCAGATTTCCCAAAGCATTTCCAACATATAATGCAAATGGATTACAAGTAATGTTTCAGCAAATGTAACACTGTTGAGTAAAACATGAACAATGACTATAATAAACATGACAAGCAAACGAACCAACAAAAAGCAGGATGTCTGGGAGGGAGTTAAAAACAATATATGCAATGAATCATCCATTTTGCTTTTGTTTTAAAATAAAAATCACACAAAATCGCACTACTTAAACACAAAAGGGTATTGTGAAAGCTTATGAGCATGACAGCAGAGAAATGTCTACATTTATAACACCAGAAGCACAAGTTATAACCAACAAAATGTGAATGATCACGTCACGGTGTACTATTTGATATTTCACAATTGCATTTCGCGTCATGAATGATGAGATTATGTAGCTTGAAGAGTCACACAAAGAGCTTTTTATTAAAAAACGATTAACTCTAGCTTCAAAATATGTTCCTGGAATCGTTTTTAAAACAAAGAGCTTTGTTTTATAGCAGAACGGTGCTTTTTCTCGGCGTTTCAGCGAGTTAAACGAACGGCATGCTGATATGAGTGCGGAGAGGGAAGCCGGAGAGAGAGGCTACGGACGCCATCTTGTTCTTGGGCCCCACATTGAAGAATTCATTGATTCTGTTTATTTATTCATGAACGGTGTTCCTTTATCTAAATGCCAGCGAAGAGAAAGGCAAACTCGATCGGAAGGGGAAAAAGAAGGAGGGGACGCAACATATTTATCCCATAGCCTATATTTCCCGACCAATCCCTTAATAGTGACCTCAATACGGAGCTGCTAGCCCGTTCTTAAAATATTCCAGCAGCGATAATAAAGGCCATCGGACTCCATTCATTTCGCGTAACGTTATCTGAAGAGCTGCAGAGCTTTTTTGCTGCATTACTGTGATACACGATCGCAGGAGAAAACACATCTCGCATGTCTTTTTTAACACGTCTTAATTATCAGCAAAAGCAGTTCAGGGAGAATCGTAGCGGAGCATCACTGAGATGTCGGGAAGGGAGGCAGTGCACCTATATACCTGAACACCGAAGGCCCTTTAAACACAGGCTTAATGAAATCCAATTATGTTGTTTGAAAGAGTAGTTAAAACAAGCAGCGCACACTTAACGCAATAAACATTAACACAAGCTAAGTCGCTTAAATGCACACGGGATTTCGGATTACGCCATTTGGACTCGTAATAAATCCATCTCCATGTAAATGTATGTAACGTTAGGGGAAAAACACACTGGAACGGCTTGTAATATACAGCCAGCTGGTGTAGATTGCAATAGACGATCGGGTGAACAAATAAATGGCTAATCTTTATTTACCGACTGCATTTCGATCAATATTCGCTTCTAGTACACGAGAGTGTGCTAACTAGCATTTGCCTAACAAAAAAAAAATCCTCGATTCTGTAACACAGAGGAAGGCCTAGCTGGGCTGAAAAGCCGAATATTTTGCCAGCAGAAGCTCCGGTAATTAGCCTGTTAGCTTACAGACAAGCCTCCAACCAAAACCCCCACCACTTAATATAAAAATCAATCATTATAGCCATTTAAATACCATTAACAAGCACATAAATGAATTCCCCAAAACATCGATTGGTTTAATTTCTGAAGTATCGCCAATTTTTGGGTGCTAGCAAGCGAACTCGCACTAAACGGCCTCCGGTTAAGTCGGCCGACTCCGTTCACTGTATAATGACCGAGCGAGAGATTAAATGCACTATAAATTCACATAAATAAAGCAGACACGCTGATAACCGTTTAAAACAACCGTTTTCGCATATTTGCCTGCCATTGTTGTGTATGTAAATCGCTCGGCTAGCCGCTACCTGCGCCTCACCCCACCCCCCTTCATTCTCTATGGTGACCAGCATTTTATCCAACAAATTCACCCGATTTGAACGAAACAATCAGTTCCACACACTTGAAAGAAGCACATAGTGTTCCATACCTGTTCTCTGTCGTAAATGGCCTTTGTTTATATGGCATTGACCGAAAAAAACGATGGTGTGGCTGTCAAATCCACGCATCAACGAACAAGACGAGCTAGCTCGCTAACTAGCAGCGGGAGAAGTACCGAGTCCACTTCCACAGCGACAAAACTCGCTCCGGCGGGCGGGAAATGAGCCTGTGCGAGGGGGGATCTCAACTGCGAGGAAAAACTGCACTCATAAATGTCCGATTGGAGACTTTGGTCAGCGAATAAGTCCGTCGTTGGCCACTTCCCGTTGCCTTCCTTGAAGGAGCACTTCTCTCCAGTTCAGTTCACCTCTCATCCGGCCATCAGACGGAGATGGGCGCGGTAACCCTGCAGTCTGCCCTGGGAAACCCCACGCCGCAGCGCACGGGCGAGCGGCGCTCTTACGCAGAAATGGAATTGACAGAAACATTTCCAAGCCAATTTAGCAACATTTGAGAACACTAATGTACTTTTTAAAAAATATTATACAACCTATATGCCATTAATACATAAACCTGAGCAAAGACCTTATGGAGAAGACCGATGCTTTGTCACAATTTACTACAGAACAGATTTTTCTCTGTGGGTTTTGCTATACTTTGAAGTCAGTTTTCGATATAGACACAACAAGTGCAAATTTACTGATTTATAATAATAATATTACTTCAGAACAGTATTTTTTGCCAATTCTGAATAGTTAAATCATATTAGCAGCCAATGACTATCAAAGTAGTATAATTGTTCACAGTCAAATAAATAGTGCTAATATTGTTTTGAAGTCACGTGATTTCAGACTGAATATTCAAAGTAACATGCTAAACAATATAGAGAGGCATATCACAAGTTGTCTCTGAACCAAAGTGTGAATATAAAACCAACATTACCTTAATATTTGGGGGCCCTAAGCAATTCCGCCCAAGGGACCCCAACAATCCTAAAATGCACTCTTTGTGCTTTTGCTCATTTACATAAATTCACCAAAATACATTGCCTATATTCACTGAGAAATGGAGAAAATATTCATTTTCAAAATGGGGTGTACTCTGCTGAGCACTGTATAATTTATAGGTATCATTTATACTTCTAGGAATTTATTAGGGCCCCTTAGATTTCCTGGGGTCCTAAGCGGCTGTTTGCCTCTCTTATTGGTTAAATCCGCTCCTGTATAGACATGACAACAAAAAGCAACTGATAATTTCTATTGTCATTAAAAAAGGAAACTATATTTTGGTAATGCTTGTTTGACTAAAAAAAATCTTGTGTAAAGTAGCTACAGCATTGCTGAAACTGCACAATTAAACGTAAAAGTAAATTTCTTCATTTATAATGCCAACAAACATTATTGTCTATTAATTAATGTATTAATCTGATCAACAAACAGGTAAAAATGTCTGATATTTCATGACTTGGATAATATATATATATATAATTTCAATGTTCAATGTTTGGAATAGACGCTTTAACAAAAATCCATGATATCCCATGACCCGTGGGGATCCTGTATAAAGTAGTTGCTCACTTCCAGAATAATTGATTACCTTTAACTTCCACTAATGGTCACCAGTGACTTCCATTGTATTTTCCCCCTATGGAACCCAGTGGTGATCATCAACTGTTCGGATACCATTATTTTTCCAAATATCTTCTTTTGTGTCAACAGAATTTCAGTCAATTCTGCTTCAAACTTAAAAAGCCAAAGAGGTTTGAAACAAAAAGGGTCAGTAATTAGTCACAGTATTTTCATTATGGAAGTGAATTACTCCTTTGTGTAACAATATTTATTTATTTATTTATTTATTTATTTATTTATTTATTTATTTATTTGTTTATTTATTTATATGTTTGCATTCAATTCATTTCAATTCATCTGTATTTCTATAGCACTTTTACAATGTAGCATTCAAGCATGAGTAAATTACTTTAGTCATATTTACATTTACATTCAAGCATTCGGCAGGTGCTTTAATCCAAAACGACTTATAAATGAGAAGTAACAAGTAATGAAAGCTCAAACTCCTCATTTATTTCAAATTACTCAAATGCGTACAAATATACATAATATACATGAAGAAGGAGTGTGTGTGTGTGTGTGTGTGTGTGTAGTGTAGTGTCAGATTTTATGTTTTTTTTTATTAAATGATACATTTGAATAGAAAAAAGAGATAGTGTTCAAAAATAAAAGTCAATGTGTGTGTGTGTGTGTGTGTGTGTGTGTGTAGGGTCTGATTAAATTTTATTTCATCATTCATTCATTCATTTTTCTCCAGCTTAGTCTCTGAAACACCCATACACTCTCTCATTTACACACACACTCATACACTACGGCCAATTTAGTTTATTCAATTCAACTATTTGTTTGGATTGTGGGGGAAACCGGAGCACCCGGAGAAAACCCACGCAAACACAGGGAGAACATACAAACTCCACACAGAAATGCCAACTTGCCCAGCCGGGACACGAACCAGTGACCTTCTTGATGTGCTAACCATTGAGCTACCATGCCGCCCAACCTTCTATTCGATGGTGTGCAATTATTTTGAGACAAACCATGATTTTAGTAATTTCAAATGACATTACAGCCCACAACAGCCATGAAGACCAACTACAAATACACAGATATACTCTCTCTCTCTCTCTCTCTCTTTAATACATGCATTAATAACAACATTAGTTTGCTGTCAGTGAGGCTCAAGTGGTATTTCACCATTAGTAAAGACACTACTGCCATAATTCACACACACTTAATCTCTCATTTTTATAACAATACTAGCTAATAACTGTATTAATATCTGCATTAGTCTCCCATCAATGGCTCAGGCAGCATTATAGCTATTAAATGATGTTTTAGCACTAACCAAGAGGGCTCTAGACAGCACCATTTTGAGGACAAAACACTAACAAATACCTTGATATACAACATCTAAAGAGTGTTTTTAGGTGTGGTAAGTGCAGTAAAAAGAAATAATTGACTTTAAAGTGAAACCACCACATCACCACTTCAGGTGTGTGTTATTTTCTAATACTTCAATGGTTCATCATCAGTTATTAATTTCTTAAATAACCCTGGTTGTGTTTTATATAGACTCTCTTTTAAATGAGGGGTTTTGCTTTTGAGCTTGGTGTTTAAATGCAAAATGTGACATCAACTAGTCCCGTAGCCAGATGGTGTTCGGGTGGTTTGGAGGACCCACCCCTCACTGACAATGGTCCAGAATTTTTCCCATACATGAGCTCATTTGTCCTATTTTGACTGCTTTGACATCATAATTAGTGAAAATAACCCATCAAAAAAGCAGAATCCTGGTGTGAGTTTCAGAGTCCAGCACCCAGCTGTGCAAGAAAACATCTGACATAAGCAAATTCATCTTTCTCCACTCTATTGTTTTTACAGAAAACATTTGACAAGTAACTTTTATTCTAAATCTTGGAGCTTATTCTTGAAAGAAAACACGACCAATAAAAAACTTGTGAAGCAACAAAAGTGGACCATATTAAAATCACTGATTACTATTTTAGGGTGTCATTGTGGTGCAGTGGGTAGTACAATCGCCGCACAACAAGAAGGTCGCTGGTTTCAGCCTCAGGGTCAGTTGGCATTTCTGTGTGGAGTTTGCATGTTCTCCCCATGTTCACGTGGGTTTCCTCCAGGTGCTCCGGTTTGCCCCACAAGTCCAAACACATGTGGTATAGGGGAATTGGGTAAGCTAAACTGTCCATAGTGTATGTGTGTGAATGAGAGTGTATGGATGTTTCCCAGTGATGGGTTGCAGCAGGAAGGGCATCCGTTACATAAAAACTGCGTAAAATGAATGAATGATTATATACTATTTTGGCTATTTTTGTTATCCATGTATTTTAAATTTTTTTTTTACAAGACAGGCTAGAAAAAAACATCAAGCTCTACATTATTATTATTATTATGTTTTAATTTTTTATTATTCAAATGGCCAAATTCTGACTGAGGAATGTTAAATGTGCTGGGCAGTTTGTTATTTGACTAATAAATTACAATAGGTTTCAGTTTTTAATTTACATTTTTTTTCTAATGATATATGATGTATTAAATCTGTATTTTAAAAATAAATATTGGTCATGTTTCTTTATTCTAAATATTCAGGTAATATTTTTGGGTTATGTTGAATATCGACATGCTAAATTCAGCTAAAAATAGTACTTAAATCTCATAATTAAAAAGAAAATGAGGCGAATAACTGCGAAAAAGTCCACTTTTTGAGAATAAAGAACCCCATCAAACCCCACCACCCGCCCGCCCCCTTCACTGGGCTGGCTACTGGCCCTGTCGACTATACACTGCAAAAATGAAGTTTTTATGCAGTTTTTGTCTTGTTTCTACACTCAGAAAAAATGGGACAATGTTGTACCAAAGAAGGTACAAACCTTTGTCCCTTTTATGGGACAGAACTGTACCTTAAGACAAAGAAACAATATTGTACTGTTGCAATTTGTACCAGAGAACGCGGTTGCGGTGTGAGTAGCATGTTCCCCTCACAGCAAGAAGGTCGCTGGTTCGAGCCTCGGCTGGGTCAGTTGGCATTTCTGTGTGGAGTTTGCATGTTCTCCCCGGATGTTCCGGTATCCCCCACCAAGTCCAAAGATATGTGGTACAGGTAAATTGGGTATGCTAAAATTGACCATAGTGTATAAGTATGTGTTTGGATGTTTCCCAGTGATGGGTTGCGGCTGGAAGGGCATCCACTGTGTAAAAAATATGCTAGATAAGTTGACGGTTCATTCCACTGTGGTGACCCCAGATTAATAAAGGGACAATGCTGAAAAGAAAATGAATGAACGCAGTTTGTACCTTTAAGGACACAATTTGTACCATGGGAAACCAAAATGTACCTTTGGTTTTTAAAATCTGCAGATACAATATTGTAGCTTCATCAAAGGTACAAATCTGATCTATGAAGGTACGACTAGAGTGACAAGACACTTTGTACCTTAACAGTGTCAAATTTGTTCCTTCAAGAACTATTTAAAGGCATTTGCTTCATCCAAAATGGATCAATTTATTTTCAGTAAATATAAAACATTAAATACATTTATTAACAATGTTTTATAAAAGTTTATTTTTGTGTAAATGCACCTTTTCCATTTACAAAAAAAAATACTTTAACATAAATTAAAAGATCAATATTTTTGCTAAACATTTCACACTTTTCATAAAAATGCTACAGAAACACATTCTCCCATCTACAATATAAAATATAAAATTTCTCCAATTTTCACACAATACCTTTGTAATTACTTAAAAGTTCATTTAATTTACTTATTGTATACTAATAGTATTGTAATGAGATATGCACAATGTTTGATTAGTTTTGCAATACTAAAATGTCTGCAGGAACACTTTGCATATGCAGGTTTTTGCCAGCTCATGTGTGTAGTGGAAAGCAAACGCCAAAAGGTGCAGATATCAATAATGTAAATGTATTGATCAGAATATTTAAAACATTATTATAATGCCTGAAATGTTTAGTTTACATTACCTATAGTTTTGTTTTACCAGTTTTGTATTATAGAACTTACTAATTAATGAGTTTCTTTAAACATATGCTTTAAAATAATGATTCATGATTTAACATGGAAAATATGCAATATTTATTCATCACTTTGCCTTTCCAGTAATATTTACTTTCATAGATATTGTAATAAAGAAGGAGTTGTAATGAGATACACCCATACTCCCTCTCATTCACCCACACACTCATACGCTATGGCCAATTTAGTTTATCCATTTTACCTATAGCGCATGTCTTTGGACTGTGGGGGAAACCGGAGCACCCGGAGGAAACCCACACCAACACCAAGAGAACATGCAAACTCTACACAGAAATGCCAACTGGCCCAGCCGGGACTCGAACCAGCAGCCTTCTTGATGTGAGGTGATAGTGATAACCACTGAGCTACCATGCTACACAGCAATAACGAAAGTGCAGAAAAGATCAACTATAGTTCTATTAAATGAAAATATATTTTTTAATGCTGATGTTTCTGAGGTGGGTGATGCAGTGGCGCAGTAGGTAGTGCTGTCGCCTCATAGCAAGAATGTCGCTGGTTCGAGCCTCGGTTGGGTCAGTTGGCATTTCTGTGTGGAGTTTGCATGTTCTCCATGTATTCACGTGGGTTTTCTCCGGGTGCTCCGGTTTCCCCCACAGTCCAAAGACATGCGGCACAGATGAATTGGGTAGGCTAAATTGTCCGTGGAGTATGTGTGTGAATGAGTGTGTATGTGTTTCCCAGTGATGGGTTGCGGCTGGAAGGGCATCCACTGCATAAAACAAATGCTGGATAAGTTGGCGGTTCATTCCACTGTGGCGACCCCAGATTAATAAAGGGACTAAGCTGAAAAGAAAATGAATGAATTAATGTTTCTGAGGAGTTGCCATGTACTGTATGTTCATTCATTAATTTTCCTTCAGGTTAGTCCCTTATTCAATAGCTTATTCAATTCACCTATAGTGCATGTGTTTGGACTGTGGGGGAAACTGGAGCACCCGGAAAAAAATGTCGCCAACTCGGGGAGAACATGCAAACTCCACACAGAAATGCCAACTGATCCAGCCGGGACACCAACCAGCGACCTTCTTGCTGTGAAGTGACAGTGATAACCACTGAGACTCAGTGCCGCCCTGTACACTAATAAATTAGTAAATATGATATTATTATTAGCCATGGAATAATCAAGTGTCTTTCTTGTGTGTTTACCACAATATTTGTTTTGTATTTCAAAGTACGTCAAAGATTACCACAGTATTACAGAGCATGTACAAAAATATGTAATTCGATACATATTTTATTACTGAATTGAGGAAGTACAAGAACTTTAAAAGCAATTATGCGATTCTCTTGGGAAGTATTAATTTTCAGCCCCACTATAATGATGAGCTGAGCTTTTGTAAAATTATCCAGAACTTCCTTTTACTTCGCTATAGATTTTTGCCTCCTGGTTTGTTAGTGTACGGGACATTCCACCAGAAACGCACATTATCTGTCCCTGAATTATATAGTGAATAAAAAGTCATCCTAAAAATGTCTAAAATGGCCTGATGGTTGATTTCTATGAGTTGTTCTGTAAAGAAATATGTCACTAATTGGGTTCTTAGACTTTTTTCTCTTTATTAAAAACATTTTACAAATGTACAAATCCTGTTATTGTCCTTGTCCTCAGCCCAATTGAACCTACATCTTTAATAGCTTTGTTACGCTGAAAACAGAAATCAGAAACAGCAAGTTTAAGTTGTTATCATTCACATCAATTGATTAAAAACATGAAATTATAAGTAAAATTCGACAAATAAATACTACAAATATATAATAAAAATAAATGTACAATTGTCCCCATCTTTCTGTCAGATTTGCATTAACAGTGATTGAATGAACCTATTGATAGAAGGTTTGTGAAGAAATTTCATGCTCCCTTGTAAAAGTATTTTGTAGTATTTTCAAAATACACTATTTTATTTTGATACATTGGCTGCTGTATTTTGTAGTTTATTTTGATTCATCTAAAATTGAGGTATTTGGTATTTTATTTTAAAATACATTTCAAAGTATTTTTGCTCATTCCTGTATATATATATATATATATATATATATATATAAATATATATAAATATATATATATATATATATATATATATATATATATATATATATATATATATATATATATATATATACAGTGCATGCGAAAAGTCTTCATAGCGCTTCACTTTTTCCACATTTTATGTTACAGCCTTATTCCAAAATGGATTAAATTCATTTATTTCCTCAAAATTCTACACACAATACCCCATAATAACAATGTGAGAAAAGAGTTTTTGAAATGGTTGCAAATTTATTACAAATTCAAAAACTGAAATATCACATGTACAGAAGTATTGACAGCCTTTGGCGTGAAGCTCTAAATTTAGCTCAGGTACAATCTGTTTCCACTGATCGTTCTTGAGATGTTTCAGCAGCCTAATTGGAGTTCACCTGTGGTAAATTCAGTTGATTGGACATGATTCGAAAAGGCATAGACCTGTCTATATAAGGTCCCAGGGTTGACAGTGCATGTCAAAACACAAACCAAGCATGAAGACAAAGGAAATGTCTGTAGACCTCCAATACAGGATTGGCTCGAGGCACAAAGCTGGGGAAGGTTACAGAAACTTTTTTGCTGCTCTGAAAGTTCCAATGAGCACAGTGGCCTCCATCATCCGTAAGTGGAAAATGTTTGGAACCACCAGGACTCTTCCTAGAGCTGGCCGGCCATCTAAGCTGAGTGATCGGTGGAGAAGGGCCTTAGTCAGGGAGGTGATCAATAACCCAATGGTCATTCTGTCTGATCTCCAGCATTCTTCTGTGGAGAGAGAAGAACCTTACAGAAGGACAACCATCTGTGCAGCAATCCACCAATCAGGCCTGTATGGTAGAGTGGCCAGACAGAAGCCAATCCCCGCATGGAATTTGCCAAAAGGCATCTAAAGGACTCTCAGACCATAAGAAACAAAACTCTCCTGTCTGGTGAGACTCTTTGGAGTGAATTTCAGGTGTTACGTTTGAAGAAAACCAGGCACCGCTCATCACCAGGCTAATACCATCCCGACAGTGAAGCATAGTGGTGGCAGCATCATGCTGTGCAGATGTTTTTTCAGCAGCAGGAACTGGAAGACTAGTCAGGATAGCGGGAAAGATGAATGCAGCAATGTACAGAGACATCCTGAATGAAAACCTGCTTCAGAGTGCTCTTGACCTCAGACTGGGGCGACGGTTCATCTTCCAGCAGGACAATGACCCAAAGTACACCGCCAAAATATCAATGGAGTGGCTTCACAACAACTCAGTGAATGTCCTTGAGTGGCCCAGCCAGAGCCCAGATCTAAATCCTATTGAACATGTAGAGATCTGAAAATGGCTGTACACTATCACTTCCCATTCAACCTGATAAGAGTTTGACAGGTACTGGGCAAAAATTCTCAAAGACAGGTGTGCCAAGCTTATGGCATCATATTAAAAAAGACTTGAGGCTGTAATTGCTGCCAAATGTGCATCACCAAAGTATTGAGCAAAGGCTGTGAATACTGATGTACATGTGATTTTTCAGCTTTTTTTTTTTTATAAATCTGCAACAATTTCAACAATTTTTTTTCATATTGTCATTATGGAGTATTGTGTGTAGAATGTTGAGGAAATAAATGAATTTAATCCATTTTAGAATAAGGCTGAAACATAAAAAAATGTGGAAGAAGTGAAGCGCTATGAATACTTTCCGGATGCACTGTACTCCCTACAAAATGATCACAATGTAGAATGATAAAAGCTTTCCTTATAGAGTTATTAAAATCATCTTATGAAATGACATTAATATCGCAATATATAAAATAATAATAGAAAAAATAATTATTGCAATGTATTTTTTTCATAAATCCTGTAAATTCAGCTTGATTAAAACTACTTGTACTTAAGATGCAGCATTTTTCATTTAATATTACACATCATATTCATATTTCACACTAAAGTAAACAACAAACTGTATGTTTTTCAAATGTTCACTCAAATAGCTATAATATAATCTCAAACAAAAGCATTTAGTAGATGTGGATATGACAACAAGCTTGAGAAGTGAAAAGAAATGCCATATGGTAGACTAAGTGTTACTTACATTTATTATCTTGTAACTAAGGATTATATTTACTCCTCTTAGCAGGTTAGACAGTTAATTTGCGAACAGTTTGGCTTGTGGTTCATAAACAGACAAATAAGAGGATTAAGGCGGATAAGCACTAACGCATTGTCAACACTAAGAGGCGCTGTTGGACAGAGAAATACATTATTGCATTACCAGCATAAGGAGGACGCCATCTGCTGATCGAGCGCTACAATCAACACATGACAGCGGCGTTTTAATAATTGTTACAAAACATTAGGCATGTGCTTTAGTCTCGAGCATATTTTTAGAATTACATCATTCATAATCCATCTGTCTTTCGGATTAATTTTAGTCAACAATTCAATTTAATCAAGGATTAGTTGTGGTTGTCCCCCATACTACGGCTAGCAGTATACTTAGCATCAACACGTATTGGCTAAAATGCGATTTGAGGATATTAATGTTTCATATTAATAATCAAATGTTGTTTTTGACTGCAAAAGGCAACTGTAACTGTGGAAGCTTCCAGGGTTTGGATGCTTTATAAAAAAAGAGCAAAAAAAATTATATAAAATGATGGAAACAGGCTACAAAACAGCTCTAAATGGAGTGTTGATACAAACAAATGTATTAATAAATGTTAATAACGTATGAGTACATTAGTTCAATTATATTTGTTACATTTTATTAGGCCTATGAAACAATGAGCAAACTTGCAAACATTCATTCATCCATTCATTTTCATTCGGCTTAGTCTCTAATTTATCAGAGGTCGCCACAGTGGCATGAACTGCCAACTTGCAAACAAACGAATGAAAACTTTTGTTTGTTTAAAATACATGTAAATTAACAATTTTAAATATTAAGACATTAAATTTTCATATTAGTGTGCGATTTTTGAATATTTGTCATTCTGTTCGTTTAAATAAGGCATACATACGCCTATTGTATATATATTTTTATTATACATTGGTGTTACTATTTTTATTTTAATTGTTACAACAAAATTATGCAAGAACTACATTATTTTCAGGATGCTTTATTTTATGTCTGGCGTATTATTATTTATGGGCATCACGGTGGTGCAGTGAGTAGCACGATTGCCTCACAGCAAGAAGGTCGCTGGTTCGACCCTCGGCTGGGTCAGTTGGCATTTCTGTGTGGAGTTTGCATGTTCTCCCTATGTTGGCGTGGGTTTCCTCCAGGTGCTCCGGTTTCCCCTACAAGTCCAAAGACATGGAATAGGTAAATAAAGCTAAATTGTCCATAGTGTATGTGATTGAACAAGTCTCTATGGATGTTTCCCAGTGATGGGTAGCAGCTGAAAGGGCATCCGCTGCATAAAACAAATGCTGGATAAGTTGGCGGTTCATTCCGCTGAGGCGACTCCAGATTAATCAAGAGACTAAGCAGAAAAGAATATAAATGAATGAATGCTTTCCGTTGATGAATGGTTTGTTAGGATTGGACACTATTTGGCTGATGTGTATTTGTTAATGTGTAATTTGAGTGTAATCTGATTTTAAAAATCGAAATATTGAGTACATTTGTTTTAAACTTGAAAAAATTAAGTTCTTCACAATGCATATTACTAATCAATAAATTGTTCTTAAAAAATCTACAGTTTTGACCCATAAAACATGATAAAAATACAAAAATAAATAAATAAAATGTTAGATATTGCCGTTTATTTATTCATTCAATTTCTTTTTGGCTTACTCCCTTTACTAATCTGGGGTCGCTACAGCGGAATGAACAGACAACTTATCCAGCATATGTTTTACGCAGGGGATGCCCTTCCAGCTGCAACCCATCTCTGCCAACACGGGACGTACATGTAAACTCCACACAGAAATGTCAACTGACCCAGCCGAGGCTCGAACCAGCGACCCTCTTGCTGTGAGGCGATTGTGCTACCCACTGCACCACCATTCTGCCAGATATTGCCAATTTAGTTTGCAAAATTAAAATGGGCAGTACTGACTATATGTATTATGTGCATAAAATACAATAATTTTGACCAATGAAAATACAAATTAAAATAAAAGTTAAATCTTAGATATTGCAGTTTTAGTTTGCAAAATTAGAATTAGCAAGACTAAATAATTGACTATATATATTATGTGCTTAAAAAATAATTTTGACCCATATACAGTTGAAGTCAGAATTATTAGCCCCCTGTTTGTTTATTTTTTTTTACCCAATTTCTGTTTAACAGAGAGATTTTATCAACACATTTCTAAACATAATAGTTTTAATTACTCATTTCTAATAACTGATTTATTTTATCTTTGCCATGATGACAGTAAATAATATTTGACTAGATATTTTTCAAGACACTTCTATACAGCTTAAAGGGAGATTTAAAGGCTTAACTAGGTTAATTAGGTTAACTAGGCAGGTTAGGGTAATTAGGCAAGTTATTGTATATTGATGGTTTGTTCTGTAGACTTTTGAAATAAAATATAGCTTAAAGGGGCTAATAATTTTCACCTTAAAATGTTTTTTAAAAAATTTAAAACTGCTTTTATTCTAGCCGAAATAAAACAAATTAGACTTTCTCCAGAAGAAGAATTTTTTTTATCAGACATACTGTGAAAATGTCCTTGCTCTGTTAAACATCATTTGGGAAATATTTTAAAAAGAAAAAAAAATTCAAAGGGGGGCTAATAATTCTGATTTCAACTGTGTAATATATATTATATATATATATATATATATATATATATATATATATATATATATATATATATATATATATATATATATATATATATATATATATATATATATATATATATATAGCAACATATTCAAGAGGCCTTTGAGGCAGATCACACTGAATGCGTTTTTACGTTACTCTCCGTGTTAGATTTTCTTTTTTATACACATAACTATGCTGTCGAACTGTTGTATAAACGCAATATCACACGAGTAGCAGTACGTTTTGACTGTATATCGTCACCGGTGGGACAAATAGGCCTGCCACCAGTAATGATATACAGCCACCACATCACACTGCTATTCGTGTGATATTGCTCATATATATATATATATATATACACACATACACATACATATATATATATATATATATAAATACAAATAAAAATAAAATGTTAGATATTAGAGTTTTAGTTTGCAAACTTAAAATTAGCAAGACTAAATAACTGACCATTGTATTAAGCGCATGACTTTTGCTACTTGTTCAAACTACTTATTTAATGAGTTCAAACAACACAATTCTTTAGCTTTTTGGGGGGGACAACTTACATGTTTTATGTTCAATTCACTAAAAATAAATAAGCTAACTTTATAGATTTGTGTTGGGACAATATGCTAAATTTGTGAGGAACCCAGCATTTTTACAGCGTACATTTTACATTATACAGTTGGAGTCAACGTTATTGACCCTCCTGTGAATTTAATTGACTTTTTCTTCAAATATTTCCCAAATGATGTTTAACAGAGCAAGGAAATTTTCACAGTATGTCTGATAATAGTTTTTCTTCTGGAGAAAGTCTTATTTGTTTTATTTCGGCTAGAATAAAAGCAGTTTTTAATTTTTTCAATATTCAAAGGTCAATATTATTAGCCCCTTTAAGCTATATTTTTTTCGATAGTCTACAGAATAAACCTGTTATGCAATGACATGCCTAATTACCATAACTTACCAAATTAACCCAATTAACCTAGTTAAATTGCGCTTTAAGCTGAATACTAGTATCTTAAAAATATCTAGTAACATATTATTTACTGTCATCATGGCAAAGATAAAATAAACCAGTTATTAGAAATGAGTTATTAAAACTATTATGTTTAGAAATGTGTTGAAAATCTTCTTCCCGTTAAACAGAAATTGAGGAATAAATATAAAGGGGGCTAATGATTCAGGAGAGCTAATAATTCTGACTTTACCAGTGTAACCCTTAGCCATCACACATCTTTACTCCATTTCACATACCGCACACATTAGTCAGTAAAGGGTTAAGCATTGCTGAACTCTCCTCCTGGACACATTGACAGCATCTGGTGTGTCCAACCACTAAATCCCATCCTCATCCCTTCTAAGACAGACGCACAGCCTAACCGGCCAATCATAGCTTCCTGCTGCCCCCCAGCAGACCAATCACAGCGCAGGAAAGAGGAGGGACATTGCTGGATCACATAGCTTGGGTTTGTAGCATCCCTGTAGCTCTTCTTGTCCTGTCTCTGAATAAAATGAACAGAAAAAGCACAACATAGGAAGAAATGAGATGTGATTCTGTAGGGAGAGGTCAAATGTGCTAAAAGCAAGCAAAATCTTTCAGTCTTCAGCCTCTCAGCTGGAGTGTTTGAGCTGAGGAACGAAGGAGGAGGGGTGAAAGGAGAAAAATCACTCTCCTTTTTTTCCCCATCGGCTGCCTGGAAAACCTTGGAAGGACCGTGGCCAGATTTCTCCATGAACAGGTCGGTAGCTCTCATATCAGCAGCCTGAGACAACAGATAAAGATTTTAGACTCATGTTTTGTATTTAATTCATTGCATAGAAGCAGATTGATGGCTGAAAAAGTCACAATATTTTGGTGCCTCTGTTGGTATGTCTATCTTTGTCCTGTGGTGGCCTCTGATTGGTCGAAGAGGCAGGATTAAGAGAGCCCTCCTGCATTCTGATTGGTTGAAGGACGAACATGTTCTTCATTAAGTGTGACTGTGAAAGAGACAGTTACCAGTCTGAGCTGAGATAAGAAATGATTATGTAAGAAGGTAATTTACGCTCCTCAAATACACGGATTACTGCTGATATATCTGTCCTTTCTAACAGGGACAAGCAGAAGGGTCTGTTAGAGTTTTGACTGCTGTTGTTGGCTATATTTGAGTTTGTAAAAATGTAAACAAAATCACTTTGACAGTTTAATGTCTATAAAGCAATATGTTGAAGTATAGGATGGATTTGAAATACAGACGGTTTTGAAAGCAGAGCTAAAAGACTTAAATATTATGTCTATAAATAATGTAATTCAATAATATAATAGGGTATATGCAGAGCAAGTGTGTTTCCCATACTGATAAACTTCTGGTGACCTGTTATTGTGAGTTTTTTCCATTTTATACGGTTCCTTTTACAACATCTATGTTGTAATGTAATTAAAATACAATCAGTTAAACAGACTTTGGCGTTCATTTAGTTGCTCAAGCGTAAAACGAGACAAAAAGCTGTTTACTCGCACGCGCCCGTCTAAATCGGCAGGCTAGCGCAGAAGCTCCATTGAATATACTGTGGTAAAATAAATGCTCATATTATAAAGACATAGTGGGGAAAAATGTAATTTAATGCAGTGCTTCTCGTACAATCTGAGACCCTCTTTATATCAGATATCACTCAGCCAGTAGAGATCGCTGATTTTTAAAGAAAACAGACCTTAAACGCTCCGATTTTGCATTGGCATATACTTCACCGGAAACGATTAACCCAGGTTACTGGCAAATTAAAAGTCCTATTAGCATGCTTCGGCATATACCCCATTCAAGATGTAGCATGCACTGCACTTTAACCAATCCATACTTAAAACAATACTGCCTACAACTATGCGTACACCTATTCATTGTCTTCTACATATTGCTGTCAACATTTCCAATTGAACATTGTCTTGTTTTTTGGGGAGTATGTTATTGTATTTTGCACTGTCTGCAGCCAGCACTTAAGCTTTTCACTCATCATAGTACACGTGCTGCTGATGATGTGACATTAAAGTGATTTGATTTGATTTATACTAGTGTTTAGTTACTTTACTTTAAAAAAGTGAGTAAACCAGTTGCTTTAAAAGCAACAAGTTGACTTTACTTAAATACTTAAGCTTTTTTTTTAAATACTTAAGTATTTATTAAATTCTCAGGCAATACAAATACAACAACAAACAAGTGAACGGAACAGTGAGGGAGGGGGGATTGTAATAGTTAAATAATAATAGTTAAATTATTCATTCATTCATTTTTCTTCAGCTTAGTTCCTTTATTCATCAGGGGTTGCCACAATGAACCGCCAACTTATGCATTATATATTTTACACAGCAGATGCCCTTCCAGCTGCAACCCAGTAGGGAAACACCCATACAGACTCATTCACACTCATACACTCCAATCCAAACCAATCCAATTTAGTTTATTCAATGAATTCACCTATAGCGCATGTGTTTGGACTGTAGGGGAAAACCGGAGCACCTGGAGGAAACCCACGGCAACACGGAGAGAACATGCAAACTCCACACAGAAATGCCAACGACTAAACAGAATCTTAATGTATAACATATTCATAAAGTATTTCATTGCTTTACTAACTGTACAAACATTGACAAAAAAGCACATGATTGTTTTTCTCACGGTGTGTGGTTTATTTATAAACTAATTTCGAGAGGATCATGTGCTTATGATCAACACGGCTGGCTCCTCATTAGCTCCGTAATCTGACCCATTAGATGATTACGGAAGCATTATAAATAACCAGAGTTTTTCACTCCAGTTATCTTCGTCTTGAAGCTTTCCCCCCTTCCACCCCTACTTCCTCCCCCTTTTTCCGATAGGGCGACACGGTGGCCCAGTGGCTAGCACTGTTGCCTCACAGCAAGAACACCGCTGGTCCAACCTCCTATCGGGCTGGTTGGTGTTTCAGTGCGGAGTTTACATGTTCTCCCCGTGTTCGTGTGGGTTTCCCCTGGATCCCCCGGTTTCCTCCCACGTCCAAAAACATAAACCATAGCCAATCGACTAAACCAAATTATCACCGAAAACAACCCTAGTTTACACTTCTCACGCGGCGACAAGCAGGGGAGTCCTCGAGACCTACCTGAGCTCGAACTCCGCTCTCGCCCTTCTAACAGCAGGGAGCCCCGGGCTCGAGGATATTATGAGCTCAGGGCTCTCTCCCGGGACAGCATGCCAAATACGCTTTGTTGATTATCAGCTAAGTGTGAACTCCTGAAATTAATGTTAGACTGAGATCAGAGAAGTAGTTCACCATAGTCAAAAGTGTACAGAAGACTTGAAGCCCTTAAATGCCAGATTTGAACAATAATGCGTCTCTTGTTTACCTGTGATCCGATCGACCAAAGCGCATCTTATTATCCGGTAAACATGATATCAATCATTCTTGCTGTTTCCATGTTAAGGTGAATAAACAAGCATGCGTATGGCACGTGATTGCCACATTGCTCTGGTTAAAAAAGCATTGTGATTGAATCAAAAAGGCGTCAAAATTACGCAATGTCATGAAATAATATAGATCACGCAACCAAAAACATGAAACCGAAAGTAACGAGCCAGATTTAAAAATGTAGGAAGTAGGAAGGACAGATATTTGTGTATAAATGTAAGGAGTAAAAGTAAAAAGTTGTCAGAAAAATTAATAGAGGAGTAAAGAACTGATAACAGAAAAATCTACTTAAGTACAGTAACAAGTGATTGTAGTTACTTCCCATCTCAGATCGCTACCCACTGTGCCACCACACCACCCATGCGCTATAGGTGAATTCATTCATACATTCATTCATTCATTCATTTTCTTTTATTATTTTCCTTTATTATTCCGGGGTCGCAACAGCGGAATGAACCGCCAACTTATCCAGCACGTCTTACGCAGCGTATGCCCACAACCCATCCCTGGGAAACCTCCATACACTCCTGCATTCACACACATACACTACGGACAATTTAGCCTACCCAGTTTACCTGTACCGCAAGTCTGTGGACTGTGGGGGAAACCGGAGCACCCGGAGGAAACCCACGCGAACGCAGGGAGAACATGCAAACTCCACACAGAAACCCCAACTGACCCAGCTGAGGCTCGAACCAGCGACCTTCTTGCTGTGAGGCGACAGCACTACCTACTGCGCCACTGCGTCGCAGCTACAGGTGAATTGGATAAACTAAATCAGGGGTCACCAAACTTGTTCCTGGAGGGCCGGTGTCCTGCAGATTTTAGCTCCAACCCTAATCAAACACACCTGAACAAGCTAATCAAGGTCTTACTAGGTGTACTTGAATCACCCAGGCAGGTGTGTTGAGGCAAGTTGGAGCTAAACCCTGCAGGGACACCGGCCCTCCTGGACCGAGATTGGTGACCCCTGAACTAAATTGTCCATAGTGTATGTGTGTGAATGTGAGAGTGTTTTAGTGTTTCCCAGTACTGGGTTGCAGCTAGAAAGGCATCCGCTGCATAAAACATATGCTGGAACAGTTCATTCCACTGTGGCGACCCTTGATATATAAGGGACTAAGCTGAAGGAGATGAATGAATGAATATAAGGCAGCATATAAATACACAATAGATGTCAGAGAGCAGTAACTGTGCAGTGCAGGTGTCCTCAGGCCTGTTGTTAGAAAGCGAGAGTCAGCAAGGGAAGCAGGAGCACATCTGCGTGCATCTCTGTCATCTCTTACGACACACACACGCACACAGACCTCTCAGCGTGAGTGTGTTTCTGGGTACTGTATTTCCTCGGTAAATATCATCAAACTCTCTCTCTCTGTCTGTGTGCCACTCGCTCATACCCACATCCTGCCAACACACAGACAGAACAGACTAACGGCAACAAGAGCTCACACACATACACATAAACAGGCAGATAGAGAAACACACACACACGGACATGCATACACATATACACAAAGAGAACAAAAATACACACACACAAACTGAACATACATACATACACAAACGGAGAGAATAGACACACAGAACACACACACACACACACATGTTCTTCACAACATGATGATTACAAGGTTAACATAGAACACACACACACACACACACGCACACACACACACACATATACATATACATATATCATATAATACTTTTTTTTGTGGGTAGCACAGTGGCTCAATGGTTAGCACTGTCGCCTCACAAAAATAAGGTCACTGGTTCAAGTCCTGGCTGAGTCAGTTGGCATTTCTGTGTGGAGTTTGCATGTTCTCCCCGTGTTGGGGTAGGTTTCCTCCGGGTGCTCTGGTTTCCCCCACAGTCCAAACACATTCGCTATAGGGGAATTGAACCACCAACTATTCCAGCATATATTTTACACAGCGGATGCCCTTCCAGCTGCAACCCAGTACTGGGAAACATCCATACACACTCATTCACACATGCACGCATACACTATGACCAATTTGGTTTCTTCAATTCACCTATAGCGCATGTGTTTTGACTGTGGGGGAAACCAGAGCACCCGGAGGAAACCCACACAAACACTGGGAGAACATGCAAACTCCACACAGAAATGCTAACTGACCCAGCCTGGACTCAAACCAGCAACCTTCTTGCTATGAGGTGACAGTGCTAACCATTGAGTCACTGTGCCGCCCTTATATCGTGTGTTATATGGTGTTTTGATTAGTATTTGATCATATTTTGATTTCTTTTTAAATATAGGCTTTTTTGTGACATTTCTAACATGTCAGTGTATCACCAGGTGTTTGAAGCTGGACGTTTTACAATAATGTCACAATAATGACGTGAACAAATACAGCAGATAATCTTTGTGATGATAAGTTTGAGCAAAATTAGCTTGATTATAAATTTCAGCACTAAACAGCATGACCACAATATGGACATCTTAATTTTGTCTGAAAAAAAAAAATACTAAGAAACTAAAGACTAAAAAGCTAAAAAAAAAACAAAAAAAAAACCCAAACAAACTGACAAACCAAATAAAAATGTTAAACTACAGTATGACTATATATAACAGGACTAAGACTAACTTAATCAATCATTCATTTTCCTTCGGCTTAGTCCCTATATTAATCTGGGGTCGCCACAGCAGAATGAACCCCCAACTTATCCAGCATATGTTTTAGCAAGCAGATGCAACCCAGTACTGGGAAACATCCATACACACTCATTCACACATGCATGTGTAACCCTGCCGGTCCTACGCCACCCAACACGCTCCGAGCTGGTATCGAACTGGCGACCTTCCACATGGGAGTCGGTTGCTCTAGCAAGGAGGCTAAAGACCATGGCCTCTAGCGTCTGTCGCTAGAGCACCTTTAGAGGTCAGAGGAGTGAGGTTTACCTGCACAGCACTTACTAGCTGGCCTCCGTTACTCACGCATACACTACGGACCAATTTAGTTTCTTCAATATTCCTATAGTGCATGTGTTTTGGACTGTGGGGGAAACCGGAGCACCCGGAGGAAACCCACACCAACATGGAGAACATGCAAACTCCACACTGAAATGCCAACTGACTCAGCCGGGACTCGAACCAGCAACCTTCTTACTGTGAGGCGACAGGTCTAACCACTAAGCCACCGTGTCGCCCTATATATTATTATATTTTTTATTATTGTACTTTTATATGTTATATTTAGTCCTGTCCAAAATGAAAATAAAAGTTTGTTTTGACATAACTTAAGAGTGCGTCTCTGTGTATATTTATTATGTATATATATATCTAAACACACACATGCATGCATGTATATAAGAAAGTGTTTATTGATATTCAGATATAAAACATGTGTATATGATGGGCGACACGGTGGCTCAGTTGGTTAGCACTATCAATTTACAGCAAGAAGGTCGCTGGTTTGAGTCCCGGCTGAGTCAGTTGGCGTATCTGTGTGGAGTTTGCATCTTCTCCCCGTGTTGATGTGGGTTTCCTCCGGGTGCTCCAGTTTCCCCCACAGTCCAAAGACATGCGCTATAGGTGAATTGAATAAGCTAAATTGCCCGTAGTGTATGTGTGTGATTGAGTGTGTATGGGTGTTTCCCAGTGAGGGGTTGGAAGGGCATCCGCTGTTTAAAACATATGCTGAATAAGTTGGCGGTTCATTCCGCTGTGGCGACCCCAGATTAATAAAGGGGCTAAGCTGAAGGAAAATTAATGAATATGTATATGATATAAATTACATGTCAATTGTAATACACACACACACACACACACACACACACACATACATATATATACATATATATATATATATATATATATATATATATATATATATATATATATATATATATATATATATATATATATATATATATATATTATGTCAAAACAAACTTATATTTTGGATTGCAATTTATTACGATTAATGTTTGCCCAACACAAGTTATACTGGTAACACTTTATAATAGCTACACACTATGAATCATCTATTAAACATTAGCAAATAGTGAACTGTTAGTGAAGATGTTAGTCAGCAGTTTATAACTGCAGATACAAATGCTCTGTTCTTGACTTATAAGCACATTTGATATGTGCTTAATGGTTGTATTTTCATACTTTGTTTATTATTATTTGTTCATTACGTAATTAAGTTATTCAAAAGTAC